>NC_056732.1:1234663554-1234721054 GCF_019279795.1 Protopterus annectens | reverse complement strand
CCTCCTTCTTTGGCCAGGAGCATATCCAACGCAGTTAGATTCTGCCATGCCACCTGTAAAGTGGCCTCCAGTTGTTCGGCAATTCCTTTCAATGCATCTTTGGTATAGTTCACAAAACGCTGCTGGTTATAGTAAATGTAGTTGATCCAGTCCACATTCTTATTGGGTTGAATCCAGACAAAGATGGATGTAAAACAAGCTACTATTTGGTTTATTGCTTTGTATTCATCAGGTACACCTCTTGGTACGCCAATGCTATCGATGTAGACACCATTATCGAAAGATTGCTTCGGTGCCTCTCTTTTTCTCCTACTCAACCACTTCGGCTTTATTTCAAGTTCTCTTACGAAATTGCTTGCTGGAACTGGGAAAATGTAGAATGGCAGAATTAACTTTACAAGTGCACAAGTTCCCTTCCAGGGAATCGTAAGCCTTGATCTGAGTTTGTTGTCTCCACATAACCACCATACGTCTGCTAAACTATGAGTTTGGTTCTCCAGAAATGGATTCCCATTGCCATTCACAGTAACATTGCAATAGTTCTGTCCCATATTGCCATAATTTTTCCCTGTGCCATCTCTGGAAATGCACATATACGAACCTGGATAGGAAATCGCTGCAGGCGGTTTCTCAACTTTGCTTATGACTGGAAAACACTGAGTTTCATCTTTGCATTTATCTTCAGTTTTGTTGAAGAATAATTTCAACAGACATGTTAGGTTACCTTCATCTTGCATCAGTGGGACTGTTGCTAATTGCTGTTTACCTTCAGCACAAGAAATACAGTTCTCACGATGTGCTTCTCGGGTACTATATCTAACCCAATATAACCATTCATTATGGTGTACGAATCCCGTCTTGAGTAACAATTGTTCTTCTTTTGTGAAGGCAAAATCTGCTTTATTTGTAGCATTCTTAAGGCTTTGTACTTTAAGTTGGAGGGCCCCCAAAGGATCAGTTCTAGTTGGAAGAGACACTCCGATTCCATAAACTCCTGAATCACTTTCTTGTGGCGACACAATGGTTATAGTAACTACTCCGATACCTTGGAAATGCACAATTTCTATTCTTTGTTGCCTGCTTTTATCTTTCTCTGGTATCACTGCACCACTTGTTTCCCATCCATTCACATCTGTTGACCACCAAACACTTGACCAGGACGTACAGTCTCTATTGCACAAGTATTTTGCACGAGTCAAGAAATTATTATTGTTCCATTTAGAACAGTCCAAAATTCCTTCACAAAGTTTCAGCTTAAACACAGTAGTAACACCTGTTTGCATTTGCAGCACCGCCATTCCTTTTTCTCTTGCAACTGTTCCTTCTGGTATGGACATATTTACTTTCGCCACCAAAATCATCATAATGTGACAGTTCAAGTACCAGTTGAACATGGCCATCCTCCCTAAGGACTACCTCGCGCCGTTGGTTTCTTCACTGGGTTTGAGACGAACTAACCCCTATTGGGCTAATCCCCCTTTGTAGCCAGACTTTGCGCTCAGAGGTCCGGTTGAGTTTGACCAATATCAATGGCAGAAGGAAGAGCCTCGAGTTTTTTACAGTGGGTGATATGAATCCACAAAGTCCTCTCAGCGATCTTTACAGCCGTAGGTGTCGAGATAAGTACTTGTATGGGCCTTCCCACCTGGGGGATGACCAATTCTTTCTCTTCACAATTCGGATCCACACCCAGTCCCCGGGTGCCATGCTTAACAAGGTTTCATTTCTGGAATCTGCAAAGGAGTCATTGGTTACAAGAGATTTGACATTTAGCAGCTTCTTCATATAATCCGCTAGATCCTCACCCCCCTCACGTTCCGCTGGCAACAATCCTTGCCACTGCGGGACGTAATATGGTCTCCCAAACAAAAGTTCAAATGGTGTAAGTCCTTTGTAGGAAGGTGAGATTCGCATGTACAGGAGTGCCAACGGAAGGCACGCAGTCCATGACCTATGTGTTTCTGCCATTAGTTTGCAGAGCTTACTCTTCAAGACACCATTGTGTCTTTCCACCATTCCAGCTAATTGGGGATGGTAAGCACAATGATTTTTGAGATCAATTTGAAACACTTGACCCAATTTCTGAACAATCCGGTTAACAAAATGAGACCCATTATCACTGTAAATGCGTCTTGGTAGGCCAAATCGGGGAATTATTTCTGTAGTCAAAAGCTTTGCTACTGTTTGTGCATTCGGATGCTTCACTGGAAAAGCTTCTACCCATTTAGAAGAAGCATCAATAATGACCAAACAGAACCTTTTTCCCTCTGAGGGTGTCAATTCAATAAAGTCCATACAGAGTGTATGGAATGGATACGGAGGGGTAGGGAATTCCTGCTGAGACTTTTTAACTCCCCCCCCCCCCCCCGAGCATGATACTTTGCACATAATAAACAAGATAAACAAAATTGCTTTGCATAAGTTGAAAACCCTTTACACCAAAACACCTTAGACACTATTTGAATCATCGTCTGTACTCCTACATGGGCAGGTCCATGGCTAAACAATGCCACATACCTAAAAAGGTTTGAGGGTAATACTATTTTGCCATCTGATGCCCTATACAACCCACTCTGTTGAGTGATACCATATTTTACCCAACGACATTTTTCCTTCTGTGTCGTCAATGTTTGCATTACTTTTAGTGTTTCTAAGAGGTGTCCGGGCTCCAAATCATTATCATGTAAAAGCAAATAATTTTCTTGAGCTGCCTTTTTTGCAGCCATATCAGCAAGGGCATTTCCCCTGGAGACAGGATCTTTTCTGTTGGTATGTGCGGAACATTTACATATCGCTATCTGAAGTGGTAGTTGCACTGCATCTAACAACTGTAAAATTAAATCGTTGTGATTTATTGGTTTGCCTGTCGCAGTAACCATTCCACTATTCTTCCATAGTTGAGTGAAAACATGTACAGTGGAGAAAGCATATTGACTATCTGTATAAATTGTCACTTTTTTACCCTCCCCTAAGGTACAAGCTTGAGTCAAAGCCACCAACTCAGCTGCCTGTGCAAAATAAATGTTTGACAATCCTTTTGCCTCCAAAACTTCAGTTTCTGTGGTGACAGCATACCCTACTAGTGTTTTTCCTACAGTGTCTTTCTTTGCTGATCCGTCTACAAACAAAACAAGATCAGAATCTATCAACGGAATATCCGTTAAATCTGGTTGGGGAAGTACTTTGTCATGAATGCTCTCTAAACAAACGTGTGGAGTACCTTCTTCTGGAGTCGGCAAAAGTGTCGCCGGATTAATAGTAGTACATCTTTCAATGGTCATATGAGGCTGTGTCAGCAGCACTGTCATACACGACAAATGTCGACTAGGAGATAAAAAGGTTATCTTATCTTGCAAAATGAATGTGGAACCCGCAATTGTAATGGGTGAAACAAAACTAATAATGCTGAGGCTTGTACTGCCATGGCAGCCGCCACCACAGCTTGAACACAATGCGGCAATGCCCTTGCAACAGGATCTAATCTGGAGGAGTAGAAAGCTATCGGCCTCTGTTTATCCCCATGTACTTGTACCAGAACCAAAGTCATATATCCTCCCTTACAATCAACCATTTGTACAAACGGCTTAGAATAGTTTGGAAAACCCAAAAGAGAGGATCCTGCTATCAATTGCTTAATTCTAATAAATGCCTGTATTGCCTTATTTGTCCACTGTATATTATTCTTAGCCGCCATTGGAGTATCATAGATCAGTGCGGTCAATGGCCCTACTTCCTCAGCATAGTTAGGGATCCAGCTTCTACAAAAATTAGTCACACCTAAAAAGGACATCATCTCCCGCTTAGTCGTAGGCATAGGTGCCTCAAGAATTGCTTGTTTTCTTTTGTTCTCCAATTGTCTACCTGCCTGCGAAATTAAATGACCCAAGTATTTTACTTGTGCTTTCCACAATTGTAGCTTTTCTTTATTTACCTTATGTCCTTGCTCAGCTAAAAAACTAAGAAGGGCAGCAGCCATTTCTTGTGCGAATATTGTTGGACTCTCACAATAGCCCTGTGGCAATCTGGTGTAGGTGTATCTTTTACCTTGATAAGTGAATGCAAACCAAAATCTACTCTACTTATGTAGTGGTATGGAGAAAAAGGCATTGCTTATATCTATGACAGAAAAACATCTGTGCTGAGGTAATAAATCATTAAGTAATGTATAGGGGTCAGGGACCACCGGTGCTCTTGGGATCACAGCCGAATTAACTGCTTGTAAATCCTGAACCAACCTCCATGACCCATCCGGTTTCTTTACAGGAAACAACGGAGTATTGCAGGGTGAATCTGGGCATTCAACAAGAATTCCTACCTGTTTTAGCTGCTCAATGACTGGCTTAATTCCTTCTTCTGCTTGTTTACTTAGCGGGTATTGGTGCTTACGAGGTCTAAAACCTGACTTTGGAGTTATACAAACTTCACTTGCTGTTTTCATCATTCCTACATCCCCTTTACCTTTTGACCATAAATCTACAGGTAAGGTACTTAACGCACTATCTTCCTCTTGAGTTAGGAGGCTTTGTCATGCCATTTCTGTTTTGTCATCCCTGAGGTGCACACTTGGTTGTGCCCAAGTCACCCAATTTAATCTTTGTACCTGGATCTGTTGATCCTTCAACAGACTTTTGGACATAGTGTCCCAATTTGTTACCTTTTTCGCCAAATCTACCCAATGTGTCCCCACCGCTTTAGTAATTGAAATATGTGGGCTATAACCTGAGCGATATAAAGAACTCATTTCCTTGGTCAAAGCACAGGTCACTACTGTATTACCTTGCTTATCCCAAAACATATCATTCAAAATTATCCTTGCACATTTGTGCCTAAAGAATTCTTTTTCAAATTCTTTATCCAGACCAGGGGCCTGTCTGTAATACATAGTACAATGTAAGTGCGCCGCAACTTGTGGTGACCCGCTCCAAGATTTATTTAAAGCTAGATTGATCAAATCTGTATCAACCCTCCCCGGCCCGTTTGAAATCAAGTCCTGGCTGCTATACCAGTAAAACAAGTCTTGTACTCCTTGTACCACCAAGCCATCCACTAACCTTTTCGCCTCAATGCCTTTAGGTGTGGGAATTGCCGCTATTCCAAACAAATGCATCAAATCTCTTCCCAGCAAATTAACTGGACAAACTTTCGATATAATTACCCTACACCTAACAGTTTGGTTCGTTCGCGGATCTGTGAACAATAGAGGATGAGACAGTGGTTCCTTATAGATTTTCCCGTTTGCCGCTTTCACAAGGACAAACTCATCTATTTCGCAGTTCGGGGGTAGAACTGCTGGACCCAAAAGTGTACACGATGCACCTGAATCACATAAAAACTCCACTTTCTGTCCCTCAACCAATCATGGGTTTTTGATCCAGATGCATAGCAATACCCAAATGTGCCAGGTTTATGACTTAACAGTCACAACCCCGCCCTTCCTTAATTTCCTGGGTGTCCTGACATTCATCGCAAAGAGTGTCTGCCTCATCATCATCACAATCATTCTCGCTTTCTTCTTCTCTACAATAATCACAATAATGAATTTGGCACCTTCCTTTACTATCATATAGTCATGCGGAGCCCTTGTTCGTAAGCTGTGGGGGATGTTGCCACTCTTCGCAGTCGGCAGCAAAGTGCCCACATCTATCGCATTTAAAACATTCTCCACGTTTTAACCTCCCCTCATACTCCTCTGAATGTCCACCCTGTTTATACGACATGTCCCATTTCGGGCCCCCACGTCTTTGTCCGCCACCACGGCGCCCTTGCCCCCTTTAGTCCAGTACCTAAAATAAACCACCATCATCCCCTACTGCTAACACTTGTACTTTCTTTTTCTTTTTTAAATTGAAATGTCGCTCAGCATGCCGTGCATATTCAAACAAAGGTTGCAGTCTACATGTTCTGTGATCAACCATATGCTTAGTTATAAAACTATTTATCGGAGCCTTACAACCTTTAAGAAAAGCGTTTTTCAATTGCTGTTCGTACAGACTATCAGCAGTCTGATCCTGCGGAATCATCATTCCGCAATGGTTATTGAACACTTCTGTCAATCTTACAATATAGTGATCTACAGATTCATTATCATTTTGGATGCACTGATTTATTACTGTCCAATCTGCTCTTGGACGCCACTTATCAGAAATTCTCTTCAACAGATCAGTGACTTGCGTGTCTAACACCCCAGAATTATGCTTTAATGTAGTGCCGTCATCTGCCTTACATGTCCAACCACCACAAACTAAGTGCCAATCTGGACCCAGGATTTGTCGCACTACTTGTTCTACTTCTAAACCATTTAGATGATAACTTAAACGCATACCAACTATGTCCTCAGAAAACTTTTGAAAATTAACCTTGGGATGAGGAATACCATCCGTAGCTCGTTTTACATCCTCTCTAGCCCAGGGACGATAAACTAAAATAGTTGGCTCTTGTCCAACATACCCTGCTTGTGGGTTTGCAACTTGTATTAAGGGAAGGGCTTCTGAGTTGTCAGAAAGTTTAATGGCCCAACGTCCTTGCCCTGCTGGTCCCGACCTTAACTGCATAGGTTGGTCTATCTGTTGCAAAGCAACCTTGGGTACTACGGGAATTTGCAGGTAAATTGGAGGGGTCACAACGTTTCCTTGAGCAGCCAATAACCCACCCTGCTGTACAGATCCCACATCTTCAGACTGACATTGAGGCGGTTCTGCCGGTACAACAGCAGCAATTTCCCCATACGGTGGGGCAGTTGCCTGCCTTTGTACCGCACAAACTGTATGCTCATCCTCCTTATCTAAAAATAAAGCTACTTTTCCACTTGGCACCAGTGATCCCTTTTGATTTATTTTTTTTCTTTTTCCTGGCACTGTTTTTCTTTTATAGCTCGTTTATTTGCCTCTTCTAACCATTTTTGTGCTTGGGGAAATCCCAATTGTCTTTGTTTTTTGGTTCTAGTTCCCGCATCTCTTTTCAAATCTCTAACCAATTTTGCACAGGCATTCTTATTCAGTGTACCATCAAAATCATATCTCGACTTCCACTTTTTCAAAAATTTAACATTATTTTTGTTTAAACCTTTCATATACTTAGCATCAACATTTAAACAGGCATCACTCTCATACTTGCAGCAACTCGAACCCATGTTTCCCCTAGATTTCTTATTTTACCTTTCCTTTTTTTTTCTCAGGTATTTAGGACTGTATCAAAATTATTTTACAGGGCTTATTATAAAATGGGACTATCTTAACGGGTGACCCTAACAAAATAATCTTAACAAGTAATCCTACCCATCCTTAACTAAAAATAAAACCTTGTCGACAAGATTAAATTAAATTAAAAGAAATTTATTTTTCATCCTACCTGAACCAGATGAGACTCGGTTTCCTCTTTTCATTCAGAAACCATCCTTTAGATAGGGATCAGAGAGCGGCCGGCCTCTTCTCAACGACAAATCAGTCTGAGGACTTTCAGTCGAGGGAATCTTAAGATGAGAAACCCTCACCTGCACAGGTTTTTTGGTCTCTCTGTTGGTCTGATCCGTATCTTCGTAGAGGTTTCCGGTCCGAAGGACCAAAATGTCAGAAGAAAAAATTCAAACGAGTCGCATCTGCCTCAGGTGATGAATTTTCCTTTATTAGCAGCTAACCAGATTACACAGCATGTTGGCCAAGATGCCCGGTCTAGACTGATCTGATCTCCTCTGATCTGATCAACTTGTTTACTGACATCAACTTTTATACTGCAAGCAAAACAACTTTTTGTTACATTTCTGACCGTTGACAGTTGGCTATGAAAAACATATAGGATAAACATGTTTATCACAAATTACCTCAAAACCACAGCTAGTACAGAATGTTCAAGAAGTACAAAATGTTCAGTTCAACAACGGTAGCTCAAATTTTCCAGGACACACAGCCTGCCCCAGTAAATTAACTCGTACTCGGCCGTGCGTACTTATCCCAGGCTTCACTGAGCTATAACCAAATCTCTCTATTCTGAAATGCAGAAAACCAATATCATTCAGGTTCATAAGCAATGCTGCATTTTGTTCACAGATGAGGTTCATCTTTGATAGGCATATCGCAATAAATAACATGTTCATTTTGCAAGAACAGGAAAAAGACAAATAACAGTATGTTTTTAAAACCTTTTCTCTTAACATTACCAAACAGGGAAGCAAGCCTCAACTTTTGTATCTGCTGCCATACAAGTTGGCAGAGATGGAACCAGCAGTCCTTAAGTATGCTGTCTGGCAGATTCCTAGCTATACAGTTAACCGCCCCCTTTTCAAAGTCACTGAGAACCATATCTGGCTTCAGTAGCAGTTGGTAATCATCACACAGTTGTACAACAGATTTCCAGAAGTGATCGTAGCACTCCTCAGTCTTAGACGGCAATATGCCATACAAAACAGGGATAACCTTGCCCTCAGTGGTTCCTGACATACTGCAGTGACTAGTGTATACTTGCCTGCACTCTCTAGTGCTAATGGGAAATGTTCCATCGACCAGTATGAATTCTGACTCACAGAGCAATCTTAGGTTACCTTCAGTTGCCAGTATCACTATGTACACTGATGTACTGCCTATATGTGAATGATGCACAATAAATGTTCCATTTTTAATAGGCAACATATCTGCTGTGAGTTGAGTGAGGGACTCCAGCATGCTCATGATGGACATCCTGTTATTATGGTGTGTCCTACGTGCTGTCTGCTTCACGGCATCTGTATTTGGCAGACTATTCACCACATCAGTAGATGTGCCTGCAAGAACTTCGCTTACTACTCTACACGGGTCTTCCATAGTCTGCTCTTCTCCTGATTGCCTGCTGCACCTTCCTCTCTTCCTGCTGCACTATGTCAGGCCAGTGAAAATGTGAAGTACTTTTCAATAACTTCTCACCCTCCAGACATTCCTCTGAAATACAATGTCCCTTACACCTGTCACTGTTCTTCCTGGTACAGCACCAGTACCTCCTCTTGTCTGTACATTTCTCCAGGTAGTACTGGTAGCCATCCACACTAAGCATCTTCCTACCCTTCTGGGTTACCAATGTCCGATAGACTGTACCAACTGTACCAGTAGACTCTGTAACTGCTGTTTGCTTTGACATCCTGTCAGCTCACCACCTGAACTACAATGGACTTATTAGCGAGTTGCTCATAACACAGCTCTCAGGTGATACAGAAGGTATGATGCAGAATGTTACTGGTTCTGAAATTCCTAATAAATGTATATGTAGGAGGTTTAGCTATGCAATACACACATAACTACAACTAGGGTTAACACATGTCCCGGTTTGAGAGTAACAGTCCCTGTTTGGACAGTACTGTAATGCAAATAAAGGGTGATATAGGCATATTTACTGCATTGAACAGTACAACTATCCATTATATACTCTGTAATACTTGCACAGAACAGTTGTTCTGTATATGAAACACATACATGTAATAAGACACAGGTGCAGCAAGCAGAATGCGACTAGATTAAGCATTCATTTAGCCGTACAAATGGAGGTATGTCTATTGTAATGGACATAGTTTCGTCATGGCATTCGCACATTTACAGTCGTAACACACTAGACACGAGTTGGACAGTGGCTAAGGTGGAAATCCTATCCTACAACACGACTATACAGTATAACAGCCATCACATAGCGTGCGCTACATTTCACATAACCTCTTCAAGACAGTTGCATAAATTACCTGAACAGTTTTAATGTTTTGCAAGCAGTAATTAACATATACATTCCATCATAGTACTGTCTAGTAATATGCTATGCACATTCACATTTCCATAACAGCATGGCTGGTACAGCAAGTCAATAATGCACACAGCTGCTTGACTGACATGGAGAAGTCTGTTCATGGCTACCACCTTCATTGTGACCCTTTACAGATTGCTACAGGAGCCAATATTACATCAAGTTTGCTATACTAACAGCTACTTCAACTTCACTATATATTCTCTATAATGACAATTCTATCGCAACATGCAGAGTTTTTGAGCATAACATTGACGTTTTTCCCAATTAGCAACACACTAACTTGATAGTTACACTTTACTTACCATTTACTTGTACTCACTATATTATCGGGAATTAAAACATCCGCACTTACAAACTACTGTTTTGAGCATTGATGTGGGTGTTTAAATTAAAGGCGTTGATGTTTTCCGACGTCACTTCCTTGATTCAAGCTCAAAAGGGTGTTACAGCGATGTTTACATATACGATTACTATTGTGCGAATGCACATAGTATTTTGAGTTATTAAATTCAACATTTCAATGTTCTACAAACTTATTTTCGATGTGTGTGTGTATATGTTTATATATATATATATATATATATATATATATATATATATATATATATATATATACACACACACACACACACATACATATACATATGCATGGGTCTACTTTAAAACGACTTGCAAATCATTGAGACAAACGTTGAAACTTCAGAATGCCGAACTCCCGGAATGTCGCAATTTAACTGCAGGAAACTAACCACTTGGCCACCATGGGGAGCTTTGCCCTGTTCTCCATTGTTCTGTAATCTCGAAGTTGGCATATTTAGTTGGGGGTGGGGGGGTGCAGCCCCCCACATTGGTGGGTTTATTTTGCTTCTGTTCATACTGTACTCATTCGTGGCCCAGTGGTTAGTTTCCCAGAGTGAAATTTCAATGTTCCGGCAGTTCGGCATTCTAAAGTTTCAGCACTGCTGCATCAATGATTTGCAAGTTGATGTTCTAGTAAGTCAATGTTTTAAAGTAGACCCATATAATATCTGTATCTTTATCTACACATGTATTACTACTAATAAAAAGGGATACAGCACATATGAGTATGTGTCACTACACTGAGCAGTAAAATGTATGAACTTCTGAAAACTCCTTGAACTTCATTTCAATGGGGGAAAAAACATAAAACATTGTTTTTATTGTGGGGGGGGCTCCTGCACTCCCTGCTAATTATATATATATACCAACTTTGAGATTGCTCTACAGTGGGGAAAAGGCAAACTCCCCTATCACCAATATTCACAATCTTGCACAGAAAACAAGTTGGCAATGTTCGATCAGCTGATTTTCTCTCAGCTTTGCCAGCTTGTTTTCTGTACGATAATCACAAAATTTGACCTCCCTCAATGATACCCACACATTTCTACACTAGGTGTAAAGCCACAATCAAAACTGTATTATCTTGGATATAAAGTTATATCCATTACAAACTGAAGAGAAAGATAAAACTAAAACTAAGGATGAAGTTGTAAGGGGGGCTATACTAGCCTGAATCTTCAAAACATCTACCCTTACACACCTTTTTAGAGGTAGGTTTTTGTAGTGAATGAAAGGATTTAAGGTCTTTTGTATTCTTGCCTTTATCAGGCAACAAATTCCATGAGGCTGGTGCTATTTTATAAAGGACACTTGCACCTCTCGTCCTGAAGAGATGAAAGGGACAGATATTGCTGCAGTTACCCAGATGGTCAGCAAACGCAGGTAAGCCATTATAAAAAATAAATACATAAATAAAATTAATTCAGTCTACCACACATGACAGCGGAGGACATCCAGAAGAGAATGACAAACTACCTAGAAATAAAGTGATCAAACCATGCAGGATCAGTCAGCGTAAAACAAAACTGTAACTGAAAATCTTAAACATGAATGATTTTGAATGCTACATCAGGATATTAAATCTCTTCATGACATCTGGAACAGTTAATCATTTTTCAATTATGGCAGGTTTCAAAACAATTTTAAAAAGCACTTCCAATTCTACTTACATAGTTTGTGGCCCACCATGACTTTAGTTTTAAATACCACTGTAATTTGGGTCCCAGATTCTTCTCAAAGTCTTTTGCAAGACCTTCCATTCTTTTAAATTCCTGATCATCCATGAGTGGCCTCACTGATTCTAGGTACTAAAGTTAATAGAATAAACAGGTTAATGTTAATAAGAATGCAGTACGTGAAAATACAGGTAACTTTAATGTACAGGAAGAGTAACAAACATTACCTCTTTCCATATATAAAAACAAATGCATATATATTATATATACATATTATATCTGTATATACATATTTTACATATATATATATATATATATACATATATATATAGCTAGATAGATACATATATCTATATCTATATATATATCTATATATATATATATATATATATATATATATATATATATATCTACATACATATATATCTATATATTTACACACGCACGGATCCGCTTCTAAATCTTGAAAGCTCATAATTTTGAAATTCAAACTACTGAAGCCAAAATCTTGAAAGTTCAAAATACCGAAAACTCAAAATACTGAATTTCATAATATTGAAAAAACAGAGTACACCGACACTTACAAATAAGAAAAGATATTACTCTTCTTCAACTACTTGCCCCCCTGCACCCCATGTGGGGGGCTGCACTCCCCCAATCTCCCTGCTACTTCAACTCAAACTCCAAGATTGTACTTTATACACTAAGATGAGTTATGTTGTGGTATAGCAAATTAAAAGGGAACATGACTAAGGTTACAGCAGGCACTCATGAAGCACGTAATGGTATGTTCATAGGTTGGTACTAGGCTATCGGCCCTAGGGCCTATACAAGCCTAGCCATAACAATTCCCTGGCTGTTACTTCCCACACTATTTACATCCCTGGACCCCTGTCTAGCAGAGAGACTGATGTGATCCCAGGGGTGAATTTCCTTTCTCCCATCCAATCGTCAAGGTTCCTTTTGAAAAGGGCCAAAGAGGCGCTCTGCTTGACATGTATGGGCAGTCTATTCCAGAGTCTGGGGAGTCTCTGGATCAGGAACCTATCCCTCCAGCATGTTTTGTTTATTGTGATGACAAGGTTTAGATCCCTGGAGCATGTGGCACTGAGGGACTGGAATTTCTTTAAGTATAGCATGTCCAATGGCTCTGGGTTTGACATGGCCTTGTATGTTAAACAGAGATTGCCTCTGAGTAGACGGTATGCGAAAGAGTATAGCTGGAGTTTTTTACAGTGGTCAGTGTAAGGCATCTGCTTTAGGTCTGTGATTCTTTTAGTGAGGTATTTCTGTGGCCTTTCCAGTTGTTGCAGATGTCTTGAGAGGTACTTACCAAACGGGGCGTTGCATTCTATAATGGGTCTAATGAAGGATGAGTACAGTGGGACAATGACCACCTTTTTTCTGGATGAAAAGCCCCTTAGTGATGAGGTGTGCCAAATAGATGGATTTCCTGACTGTTGTGGCAATGTGGTTATTGAAGGTATGACCATTATCCACCTGTGTCCCTATCACTCTTTTAGTGTTTAGTGTACTGCCACCTATGTGGTAATTTATGGGTACATGTTTTTTTCCAAAGGGGTAACTATACATTTCTTGGCATTGAGCTTGAGGCAATGGCTCTGGCACCAAGCATCTGTTTCTGTAAGGGCCTTTTGTAGAGTATCCACATCATCTGGGGATTCAATAATGGCTCCCAGTTTGCAGTCATCTGCGAACTTTGTTAGTCAGAGTCCCTTAGCATTCGCCTGTACTTCAGAGAAGGAGATGCCAAACAAGAGCGGTCCCAGGACTGAACCCTGAGGTACTCCACTTGTCACTTGTTTGGAGCTGGATTTGGAGTCGGCTACTTTTACAGTGTGGGTTCTGTCAGTACGCCAGTTGGCAACCCATCAAGTGAAGTAGGGATTAATGCCAAGCTTAGTAAGTCTATACATGATTCCAGAGTGGGGGATGGTGTCAAAGGCCTTGGCAAGGTCCAGACAGGCTGTGTGGACCACCTTACCCTCGTCCACGGCTCTGGAGACTGATTTGAAGAAGTCAATCAGATTCAGGAGACAAGATTGTCCCTTCACAAACCCAAACTGTAATTAATTATGTTATTTATTAATTTAATAAGTAATTGAATAATTGAAAATTGAGTGTGTTAATTGATTTTAGGGGGGAGTGTATATAAGAAATGTGATTGTGTAGAGTAGTTGTTCTGAAGAAGTCTGTATAATAAAGACGAAACCTAGGTAAACTATCATCAGCGTTATTTGTATTAGTTAATACTTGGTGGACTTGCAGTTCCTGGTATCAAGCTGGTCTGGTTCTTGTTGGAGTGATAGTTCGTGTAGAGTGCATTCTCAGTTTCTTTGGTTGTCTGTGGATGTCATGGAGAATCTGGAGTCCCACTCAGGTATTATGGAATTGCTTGGTCGTATCAATCAGCAGCTGTCCGAGCATATGGCGCAGATAAAATTATTAGTAGACCAGCAACAGTCAGTGAATGTGAGTCAAGGATTGGGAAGTTTGGGTATTCCATTGACTCAACTCACGCCTAATATAAGTGCCTCCGGAACGGGCTCGAATGAGGCGAATGGGGGTAGAACTGGTAACAACAATGTTTCTAATAAAGAAAGTTTGGATAAGATGCAATGGAAAATTAATAACTTTAACTTTCAACAAGATGTTAACAACAAAAAAAGGGTATGTTTAAAAAGACTAATTTGACTTTAGCGGAGCGTATCAAAGATTTTGAAAAAAAGTTGTTTAATATGAAAAAGTTGCAAATGGAGAATGGTTATTTGCATAGGAATATTGAATTGGGGCTGGTACCACAAGGTTTACATTCCTGGAGATATCCGAATGGTATCGAAGGTAAAAATGACATGATTGAAGAAGTACATCAATTATTTGATCGGACAGGGCTAGAATTGATGAAAATTATGATTAAATATAATGATCAAGTAATAGCTCGCCAAATGAATGAATTAGAGGAAGAAAATGACATTATTTTGGGTGATTTGAACTTTGACTATTATCAAACTAACTATACGAACATGTTAACCAGCAGTGATTCGAGTTGTGCTGTGATATATCAAAGGAAATTACATAAAATCGTAAGGGACACTGATGAATATCAAAACAAAAGGGTTTATCCATTGTCTAAGGGTAACCAAAGTTACCGAAAAACGACAGCCAATGAGGATGCGCGAGTGGCACAGGAAGTGATGATGCAACAGAAGAATACAATTACAATTTCGAACAGAGTGAATTCCCTTTAGAAGGTGGGCCCAGGCGTTCGGAGAGGTTGCGAAAGCACGAGCAGAATGGGCAGCAACAGAAAAGGGATGAGAATCAGGATTACTATCGGCAAGGGGCGAAACCAAAAAAGTGGAATTATCCACCAAAATTCAGCAGCAGTCATCAAGCGGGATGGAAGTAGATGAATTGATGGATTCATTATTAGAAGTAAGTGTTTATTCTGTTGCTGATTTTCCTGTTGACTGTGACAACGATGGGTCTGGAGAACTTGGTATATTAAATTGTTCCTGTCTACAGGCAAACAGTATCGAAACAGGAACAAATGAGACTGTTATTAACCAGCAACTTGTATGTTTTGATACTGTGGACATTAATGACAGTTTTTCAAATGAAGTTGACTTTTCGTTGTTCTATAATGCACAACAAATAATTAATATGAGTGGTACAGAAACAACATGTATAGATCTTATAAGTGTAGTGGATGATGTGAAATTGCGAGAAGTGTTGAATATTACTGATACCATACAAGGGCGGAAAACATTTCATTATTCAGTAACCCACATATAGTCTCCAATGTGTATGGAGACTATAAAGTATACAATTATTCGAGTAAAAAATTTGGTGAGGAGTATGATGAATTGTTGTCAAAAGGGGTTACATTTATTCCAGGCAGGAGGGGAAAATTAACAGATTTTTTGATATATTTAACAATGTTAACAAGGAAAATGAACATTAAGATGTGGTTTATGTACAATTAGGTGCAAAATGAGAATATGTTGAGAAAACCGAGTAAATTTAATCCGCCTTCAAATGCAATGGTAGCCCTTTATGAAAAGGCATGTGAATTGGATATAAGGGAGTACATGGAAAAAAGAAAAAAATTCACAGTATTTGATGGTATTAATAATTTAAGCAAAGAAGAAGAGAAGTTATTGAGTGATCTTACAAGTGACAGAAGTCTTCGATTTATGAAGCCAGATAAAGGCAACGGCATGGTAATAACGGACAAGAACGATTATATAGATTATATGTTCAATATGTTAACTAATGATACATATGAAGAAAGTAACTTAAATGAAATTCATATAGTATATTTAAAAATAGATTTTATGGTAGAAGATTTATTAATTCAGGGGCAGATAGATGAGACTGAGTACTATTACTTGAAAAATGAACACCCTATGGTTAGTAACGTATTTGGTATACCAAAATTACACAAAGGGTTGAATGACATTAAATTTAGGCCCATAGTTGACAGACAGCAAAATGAGCAAAACATGTTTTATCAGTAAGTATCTTGATTTCCATTTGCAGAGATGTTTAAAAAAATTGAGTATATAACAAAGGACTCCTGGCACTTTTTAGAAAAGTTAAAAATAGTAAAAATGAGTGATCACACTATACTGCTCACTATTGATGTGTGCAATTTATTTTCAGTCATTCCTAACGAGACTGGTTTGGATTGGCTGGAAAATCAGTAAGTTAAAACTGGTATGTATGAGCAAGATCGTATAAATGTATTTACCACTCTTATGGAAATAGTATTAAAAAATAATTTCATATTTTTTGAAGGTCATTATTATAAACAGATCACTGGGGTAGCAATGGGGGCTGCTTGTGCTCCCATTTATGCCAATTATATAATGTCCTTCTGGGAACAAGTCTGTGTGTTCACCAGTGAATATAATAAGTATATTCAGCAATATACTCATTTTTTGGACGATATATTTGTGGATTGGGAAGGGGGTACTGAGAACATGGAAGCTTTCATACATTGCATAAACCATACAGTTGACTTTTTCAGGTTCACTTTTGAGTATAGTAAAATTGAGGTGTCATATTTAGATGTTAAATTAAAAGTGGACCAGTCTAAAAAATGTCTGACATCTGGAATATATAGAAAATCCACTTTTTCAAATTCATATTTAAACTACAAGAGCTGGCATCCTAATCAACAAAAAAAAGCAATAGTAAAAGGTCAAATGGTTAGGGCTGCCAGGATGGTAAGTGAATATCAGGAATTTCTTAAAGTGGAGTTCATAAGAAATATGTTCATTAGACAGGGTTATCCAGTTTTATTATGTGACTCCATAAAGGATGAAATTATATGCAAAAGGAATACTGGTGGTTACGTGGCAATACTAAAGAATAATGAGAATGTAAAAGTGAATATATCAGCAGTAACAAAAAATATTAGAAATGATAAAAGGGATACGACAGAGCAGATATTTTTTATAACTACATATAATTATGATGCTGATTATATAGTGAACATTATACAGAAAAATTGGAGATTATTAAAATTAGATAGTAATGTATGGGACAAATTAGGGAAGGCACTTAAAAATGTGTTTAGGAAAGGGAAGTCTTTCAAACAATTATTAGACATGGGATGTCAGTCTAGTACCAATAATAATCAGACAAATAGAGTAAAAGGAAATTTCAAATGTGGAAGATGTAGTACATGTAAACATATTTTAACTACTGGCCAAAAAATTACCGCGGGGGACGTACCCATAAATATTTCTGGACACTTTGAGTGTTATAGTAAAAATGTAGTTTACATAGGGAAATGTGTTCATTGCTCTGCCTTCTATATAGGGAAAATGTATAGAAGTATACAGGAGAGAATAAGTGAACATATTTTAGATATTAAGCATATGAGGAATACTAACGCCTTGGTTAGACATATTGAGCAATACCCAGGACATGATTTTAAGTTTTGTACAATACAGCAAATTAAGAAGGACACTCTGGATGCTGTCCTGGATGTACATTTGGATATATGTGAAATGAAATGGCAACTGAGGCTGGATGCCACGGTTTTTCTGGGTATTAATGAAAATATAAGTATAGCTCTTATTTTAAAATTAAAACATATTTTAGGGTGAAGTAAATTGTATATTGTTGATGTATTTAAGAGATACATTAACATATATATTTTTTATTTTAATTTTATTAAATTTATTCATGGTATTGTCATTGTAATTTTTAAAAGAAGTCTTAAAAAAGTTTTTAAGAAAGTTCTTTTAGTACATTATATTAATTTATGATGCACTATTCAGTGTATAAATGTAAGTAATTAATTATGTTATTTATTAATTTAATAAGTAATTGAATAATTGGAAATTGAGTGTGTTAATTGATTTTAGGGGGGGAGTGTATATAAGAAATGTGATTGTGTAGAGTAGTTGTTCTGAAGAAGTCTGTATAATAAAGATGAAACCTAGGTAAACTATCGTCAGCGTTATTTGTATTAGTTAATACTTGGTGGACTTGCAGTTCCTGGTATCGAGCTGGTCTGGTTCTTGTTGGAGTGACAGTATATATATATATATATATATATATATATATATATATATATATATATAGAGAGAGAGAGAGAGAGATTCACTTAAAAATCACAAAAGTCCGAAACATCAAATGTCATATGATCAATGTTTCAGAATATTAAAACTCCAAAACAAATCAAAAATAAAAAAAAAAAACAACATTTCTGCAGGGAGCAAGTCCCCCTGCGCCCACCCCCACCACCACTACTTAAGTATACAAACTCCGAGAATGCACTACAGTGAAGAAAAGGGAAATCCCCATTCTGTGCTGTACGCAGATCTCCATTCAGAATTTAGAAGTTCTAAAACTTCGACCATATGGTCTCGACCATATGAAATTCAAGGTTTTAGGATTTTGAGATTCTGAAGAGGACCTATATATATATATATATATATATATATATATATATATATATATATATATATATATATATATACACCCACACACACCCACACACACACACACACACACACACACACACACACACACACACACACACACATTTATATCTATATGCATAATGTTTAAAAATCCTGGAGTAACAGAAGATTTGTTGTGCTGTAGGCAACAGTAATAATATAGGGTATACACTTAAAGGCTGTTGTCTAGCAAAGAAAGTAAAGACAAAGGCTTCCTTCCAAGTGTGACATCACAAAATGGTGAAAAAAGTAAGAGCTGCTTCATATCTAATATGTACTGCAAGGCCAAAACTAAAACAATAACAGATATGTATAATAAATAACAAGCAAGATTACTAGCACAGCACTGCATATGTAGCCTGTGTTATGGAATTCAGATCCACCATGGATCTCACCGCACTGCACTGGTTTAAGACTTGATAAATACATTAGTTGTCCCAGCTCTGAGATGATAAAGTTCCGATTCTGACTCAGAGGACCCGAGTTTCATTAGTGTCTTAGAAACTGGATGAGCTGGGTGGGGAGTTTGACAGGAATGAGCAGCAGACATCTGCTCATCTATCCTGGCAGACAGAAAAGTGGCTCTGCTTAACTTATTATCACCTTCCAAGTGGAATCTGGTGTGGTGGTCAAAGTTGCTTGAAAAAGAAGGGGATGCAGGCTTTGTGCTTCCAAGTTGGTGACGCCTTCATTGCTATATATGTGACAGTATGCATGCATCTGGGAAAGATTTAGCTCCCTTGAAGTGATGCAGCCTCTCGGAGGAGGTGTTTAGAGCTTGAAATCAAGAAATGCCTGAATGTCTGCTTTAATTGGCCCACGGAGAGATTAGGGAAGTGGCAGCAATGGGTGGTTTGTCAGTCATTTGCTGGTCTTTAAGGCTGTGGAAGAGGTTCATTGTTGAAATAAGGCCTCTCTTGTGGGTTCTTGGGCTGCCAGTTGGGATGGTCTGTGGTACGGGGCTTGCAAACTGCTCAGCCCAGCAGCTGATGGTCTGCAGATTGTTGGGGTAAAGCAGCTTTCATGTCTGCCTGGAGGATTTTGCCCTCCAGTTCAATCACACCTGAGTGTAAATAGCCAACGTAGTCACTGATAGGGAATGAATGGGTGCTGCTCATGAGAGAGAGACTGAATGGTCAGCAAACAAGGAGCCAAAAAGCATACAGAAAAATAAACACTAGTTTACCCTTACAGCAGACAGAAGGCCTGAGCTGAGATCTCATTGCATAGTGTGCACAAGCAGTACATCCACCCCCAGATACTATAAAATAGCGGTCATGTTTACAAGCTCCCTTTCTTTCCTTCCATGACATGTTCACTGCCTAAGCTTCTCCTCTTCTTCCCATATACAAACAATGCTTTCTCATCATTAAGAGGTATCCTCTCCTAGCTTCTGTTAATTTATTGGCTGTTTTTTCTACAGAAGCACCCTCTCCTACCTCCCATTAACTTAAATGTTTGTTCTTTTACTTATTTTATTTAAATGGGTAAGTCCATTAGACACAATTACCTCTTTTTCAGCAATGACTCTGGCTCTCTGTCTTGTTACCTTACTTGCTTACAATTACATAACATGTAAATGGAAGCTTAAGCAATCAACCCCAGAACTACAGGATGAAACTCCTTGCCAATTCAAAGCTTTAATTCTCTGCAGTACACTCCCACTTTAGGGGAACCCCACACTAATACCACCCACTACTTTAGCAAAAATTCACAGGCTATGGGAACTCCTTCCAGCTCTGCCACTTAATGAAACAACAGTGGTAAGTCTATAAAATGTTATAATACACCCTACTTACAAGTTGCATACCACAGCTACTATGGCATGCGTAGTATAAGATGGCATCACTTGGTGGTTGTTAGATCAGTCTGAAACCTGAGCTAGGAGCAGGTACTGATGAAGTGCCTAGAAGCACAGCTGTCCAACATCCTGCGCCATTAGCCAACAACAAAGTTTTGCAGGGTTAGCAGAGGTGAATAGGGGAAGTGCAAGGGTCATTATTCGAGGTAATCTATAAAAATAAATATAAATAAAATAAAAAAGCTAGCAAAGTGCTCTTTAGCCCCTCCTTTTCAGAGTCTAATTTTTACTTTAATACAGAATTCCTGAAATTTCATGTAATTTGCTGTGTTATATTCTACTATACATAGCAAAATGGTGTAAGTCCTTGTCACTAGTTTGAGCTATATAACAGTACAGGCATTAGTGTGAAAATGTTCAACGCCTGGAATCTCAGTCCAAGCTTAAATGCTTGAGGAAAGACTGAACCACTGTCAAGTGACTGTTGTAAATTTACACAAACACATTCTTGAAGCAGACAGTGGAAACAGCCACGTTTGCTGGAGTGTCCTTTGATGTCACAGGGCATGGATGGTTTACGGTCTGATAGCAAAAAAAAAAAAAAGATTCAGACAGCAATCGACATGGACAGGGTTTACTTAGCAGCTTTGAAGCCCTCCTTAACTGAAGCTTTGTTGTTAAAGTCATACATTCTCCAAGTAAAACATGAGCCAACGATGCATACAAGATGGTCTAAGGCCATTCTATTTCCTGAATTCTGACTCGGGAAGAAAATGTGGAGAAAAAATTCTTAAAACATCTTTAAAGATACCAAATTGTTTTGAATATCCAAATAAGGCCCCCCATAAAGCAGGCTATGCAACTCCAAGATCCTACAAGTAGAGGTAATAGCCACAAAAAACAGCAACTTACATGAGAAAAGCTTTGGCTCTACTAAGCCATCGGCTGGGGGTAGGGGAATCAGTCTTTTTGATCACGAAGTTCAGATATGATAGTGAATAAAGACGTTTCAGCGGCAAGCAAAAATATGGTCTTTTTAAAGAATTGCTTCAAAGAACCTGTGTCTACATGTTCTGATATAATACTTTGATTATGGAATAAGTCATACCTAAATTATTCAAGTATCTGAGGTAAGGGAGAACCTTCTGCAAACTCAAATCAGGAGATGACAAATGATTTTCTGCTCTTCCTGACTTTATATCATTTGTTCTCAACTTTCGCACCTTTTCTCTTATTTTTTACTCACCGATACTCCCTCTTCACTTCTTTATAACATATCCTCCCACCCCAAAACCAGTATGACCACTGGACTGCTACAAGGACCTCTCTACCACCCCTACATTTAAGTTCAGATTACAGCCCCCCAGAACATGCCCACCAAACAAGGGAAGCCAACTTCAGGGAAGAGGTTAAAAGCCCTCTGACATTTTTGTGCATGAAATGAAAGGGACCTTATGTAGCGTTATTCTTGGCAGCTACTGAGGAAACTCCAGCCCACTCCTCCAATCTCTCTGATAGCTGGCTATTCCTGCAATACCATGGCCATATCTCTCAACTGTCCCTGATTTTTCAGGGACATCCCTGATTTTGACTCAAATTTTAGCTCTGTCCCTCTTAATCCCTCTTAACACTGGTGCAGTTTGGACAACAGGTGGTGAATTATACTTAATAAATAATGACAATAATTAAAAGCTGAATACTTATTTTACTTCAGGAAACGTATATTAATTCACATCCTATAATTTTGTTAATGTCTCAAGTTACTAGAACTAATATTTTAAAAGTGTCCCTGATTTTTTATAGATTTGTCGTGGATTCTGTTGAGATTTGTCCCTGATTGGTCGAGAACTATAACCAGGGCTCTGCACCCCCAGCCAGAGGGCTCTCACTTCCATCAGGCCCCACTTCTCAGTCTGCGATCCATTAAACAGACATGTGGCATTCAGCACAGGATCTTTATTTTACTTGTTTAACATTTGTTAAACAGGAAGGTAGGTGGTCTACAGACAATCTCAGCCATGACCAAGGACACCTAGGCAACGGGGAATACAATACATGGAGCAATTTAGCACAGCCAATCAACCATGTTTTGGGTTGTAGGAGAAGCAAGAGTCCCTGGAGAAACCACTGCAGATGTGTGGGTAACATGCAAACTCCACACATACACAAAGTAAAGAAAGAACCCCAGACCATACAGCTATTAGTCAGAGATTTTATTCTCTGGTGAAAGGTTGTTATCCATGGTGCTTCACTTTTGGATACTTCTGATTCAGGGCAGGACAGGACTAGAACTGTTGCATTTGCTATTGCTGGCTCATTTGCCACCCTGGCATGTAAATAGCTGAATGGGTGGCCCTGGTCCATGGCCCACTACAAGACCTACACTATAATACAAACAATACAAATAAAATTGCCAAAGATTCAAAAGACAACCACAAGGCATTCTATAGCTATGTCAAGAATCTAAATGGCAATGCTCAGATCTGCTCTGAGCTACAACAGAATGGCATTAAATATACTGATCCCAAGGATATTGCCAATATCCTGGCAGATCGAGTCAGTGTCAACTTCACTGTCCTCTCACCCCCTAAAGGGCCCATATCAATACCGAAAGACTGCCAAATTCAGGTAATAACTGCCACACAGGTAAAAAAAAAACACTCTCCAAAGCTAAGAATACAGCATCCATGGGACCAGATGACATCCCAGGCTGTGTACTACATGAACTACAAAATGAACTGGCACCTCAACTAAGTGTCATGTTTAATCATAGCTTCACCTCAGGCTTTGTGCCCATTGAGTGGCGCACAGCTACAGTTATCCCACTCCACAAGGTGGGATCCACTTTGGATCCTGGGAACTACCTTCCCATCAGTCTGACAAGCCTGATCTGCAAGGCCATGGAACGTATTATCATGGAACTTATAAACAAAGACATTGGCAACCTTCAAACACTGGACCCCAAGTTTGGGATTGTGAAGGGCCAATCTTGTCTCCTGAACCTGACTGACTTCTTCAAATCGGTCTCCAAAGCTGTGGACAAGGGTAAGGTGGTCCACACAGCCTATTTGGACCTCGCCAAGGCCTTTGACACCATCCCTCACTCTGGAATCATAGATAAACTTAGTATGCTGGGCATTAATCCCCATGTCACTCGATGGGTTGCCAACTGGCTTAATGACAGAATCCACACTGTAAAAGTAGCAGACTTCAAAATCCAGCTCCGCACAAGTGACAAGTGGAGTACCTCAGGGTTCAGTCCTGGGACCGCTCTTGTTTGGCATCTACTTCTCTGAAGTACAGGCCAACACTAAGGGACTCTGGCTAACAAAAGTTTGTAGATGACTGCAAACTGGGAGCCATTATTGAATCTCCAAATGATGCGAATATTTTACAAAAGGGCCTTACAGAAACAGATGCTTGGTGCCAGAGCCATGGGCTCAAGCTCAATGCCAAGAAATGTATAGTTATTCCCTTTGGGAAAAAATATGTACCTGTGAATTATCACATAGGTGGCAGTACACAAAACACTGAAAGAGTGATAAGAGACTTAGGGACACAGATGGACAGTGGTCTCACCTTCGATAACCACATCGCCACAACAGTCAGGAAATCCTTCTATGTGGTATACCTCATCACAAAGGGCTTTTCATCCAGAAAAAAGGAGGTCATTGTCCCACTGTACTCTCTCCCTCATTAGACCCATTAGAGAATACAATGCCCAGTTTGGTATGTACCTCTCAAGACATCTGCAACAACTGGAAAGGCTGCTGAAATACCTCACTAAAAGAATCACAGGCCTAAAGCAGATGCCCTATGCTGACCATCTAAAAAAACTCCACCTATACTCTGTCGCATATCGTCTACTCAGAGGCGATCTCTGCTTAACATACAAGGCCATGTCAAACCCAGAGCTGCTGGACATGCTACACTTAAAGAAATCCTAATCCCTCAGAGACGCATGCTCCAGGGATCTAAACCTTGTCATCACAATGAACAAAACTTGCTGGAGGGATAGGTTCCTGACCCAGAGAATCCCCAAACTCTAGAATTGGCTGCCCATACAGGTCAAGCAGAGCACCTCTTTGGCCCTCTTCAAAAGTAACCTTGATAACTGGATGGGAGATAGGAAATTCATCCCAGGGATCACACTAGTCACCCTGCTAGACAGGGGTCCAGGGAAGTAAATACTGTGGGAAGAAACAGCCAGGGAATTGTTATGGCTAGGCTTGTATAGGCCCTAGGGCCAATAGCCTAGTATCAACCTATGAACAAGTGCATACTGCCCTTTTTGTTCACATAGCATGCCAAGGACTGTTTGTCCAAGGCTGGATGGTTAAGGGCTTAACTTCCATACTACAAGGATGACAAGTTCTGCCCTTAGCTCACGCCAGTTTATGTACAATGCCCGCTCCTACATACACCACACCCAGAAGGAGTTCATGTGGACTCCTCAACTTACAAGTGAAGCATATGGCATCAGGACCTGTGGCACACTTCATGACACAAAGGGTACTTCCACAATGAGACTGGATAGTACAGTGCTCTACTCCAGAGGACAGTAACATGGGGTCTGATACCAAGAGAAGGTCCACAAGAGTATGACAGCACTCCGTGTACTGACACCTCACCATGCAGTCGTGCATCCTCATGGCAAAACATGGTGAAAAAAAAAAAGGCATAGAGGCTGCTGAAATGCATAAAGGAAGTGTGGACTTGGAAAAGAAAAACAAATTGGATACAATGTAATATTTATGCAGAAAAGAAAGTTGTGCTAACCAATATGACCACGGCTGCTCCAGAAACGTTTGAAGACTTATGGGGAAAAGACATCCAGACATGGTATATTTCATAAAGGAAAACAAAAGAAAACAGAAATGGAACGTACATGGAAGCAAAATGTTTAGAGAGGCAGAAAAGTAACAAACAGAAATTGAAGTTAAAGATTGTCTAACATAACGAAAATAAAGCATATATTGTATACAGTCTGTGCAGCACTGATCTCTGTAAAATCACATCTATTTCCTAGGCAAAAAAATTAAATTAGCCTTTACATTTGGATGTCTATGTGATGATTCTTGCTGACTCGTTATCCTTATATCAATGAAGCTCCTACACTATATGTTTCCTGGTGCATCAGAAAAAGATTCTGCCTCACAAAGATTACTAGCCTTACACGGTATAACCATATTCAACCAGTGTATGATATAGAGTTGTATAATTATATTCAAATCAAATTAAAGGTGTACAATTATATAACTGTTTGTGTTTTAAATTTCTGAATCTGACCTGTAAGTCCAGGTTGAGACTTTGGACCAGTTCATTCACCTGGTTAACAAACAGTAAGTAAATAAACTAAAAATAAACTGAATAGTGAAGGGTTTAGTGTTGTGACTCTGATACAGGCAATATCACAACATTATGAGTCAATGAATCCCCAACAAATGGGCAACAGACAGAACAGGACACTTTTATAAAAGATAAGCCATAGAGTAAAATCCTTGAACCTTCTGCAGGTATCTTGGTTAAAATTCCAGAGGATTGCACAGCAAGGGGAACGGCAAGATAAAGACAGCAAAGAGGACACACTCTCAGTCTTCAAGGAACAGTAAGGCCTGCCTGATTTAACAAAAATTGGCAGACATTTATTTATATATGTGTGTGTGTGTGTGTGTGTGTGTGTGTGTGTGTGTGTGTGTGTGTGGGTGTGTGTGTGGGTGTGTGTGTGTGTGTGTGTTTATCACTTGCAGGTACAGCCTCGGGTGAAAGGATCACAAAAGAAATGAACAAAACATATTTACAGATACAAGGATATGCTAAAAAACACAGACATATTTACATATGCAAGAATATTGAAACAACAAATGAAGACAGAAGAAAGACAGACTACAGAAAGTGAATGAGACTCAGTGTTAAAGACAGATAAAATAGATGAACATTAGTACAATAAGAGAGAAGTAGCATAAATAAATAGAACATACTACTGTGCTGTTAAACTAATAACAGATAAAATACTACCATAGAAAGGTAGAGTAACAAAGGAAAAAAGTGAGCAAACAGAATGCCACCATGGAAACACTGAATAGGAAAACAAAGTGATCATTATTAGAAAAATGTGCAAAAAGCAACAAATCAAATTTTCTAAGACAGACATGCTATAAGCGACAAACATCAAAAATATATCAGGATTTATTTTACCCCATTTTCAAGAATAAACTAAAAATATCAACATAAGCATTAAAACTTAGAAGGTATACAGAAAAATGCAAATAAATAGTGCAAAACAAGCAATTCATTGAGGACACAAAGAAGTTTTATAGAGAAGTGAAAAATAAAAAATTGTAAGTTACATCATCAAAAAAGAATAAATTAAAAAAAAAATTGGAGAAGTGTTTAAGAAAATTCTGTTAAACAAAATAAAAATGCCAAATGGAAAGAAAAGTTAAAAGAAGCTGCAAGAAGTCCTAATATACAACATATGCAATGGCATGAAGTAGCTTTTAGAGAAATTGGGATAAAATTTAAAAAAATAAAGGTTCATAAATGTAAAACCCTAGGTGCAGATACGGTACCCAACCTTTGGCAAAGGTAATAACATCTCTGCATAATGATTTGGCCCTAAATAAAAGTTATTTATATGCACATCCTGAAGGGAGGCCAATCTGGCAAACAAGAAGAAAAATATGCTCCTCCTTAACAGTGAACCTGCAAACCATCCTATGAACTTCTTCTTCTTCTTTTGGCTTTTCCCGGTTAGGGGTCGCCACAGATCACCTGTCCGCACATGATTGGCAGTGGAGTTTTACAGTGTTGAGTTGCCAGCCTGGTGCCCAACCTTCCACAGAAGGTACACACATGCACGCACTCACACCTAGGGCCAATTTAGAGTGTCCAATCCACTTACAGCATGTCTTTGGGATGTGGGAGGAAACCAGAGCACCCAGAGGAAACCACAGGGAGGAGAAGCCGACTCCACACAGAAGGCACCCCAGCTGAGAATCGAACCAGAGAACCTCTTGCTGGGAGGCGGCAATGCTAATCACTGCAAGCCATCCCAAGAACTATAGACCAACAATTTGCTTTCAGACAACATATTAAATTGTATACTGGAAGAGATGCAAACAGAGTTTACACTCATTTAGAAAAAAGTAACAAAAGAAAATCATATGGGAAAAAAACTAGAGCAGAGAGCTATGAAAAGAGGTGGAATGTAAATATGGCATGACATTCCACAATCACGGATAACGGAATGCTTAAAGACATACAGGATACACCCTACATTGATCAATTACACAGTGATGACTATGAAACAGTTGAAAATCACTTTACAGCTGAGTCATGGTAAAGGAAAAATGTATTTTCCTGTAGATAAAATTCCAAAGGGGGGATAATCCAATGTGAATCTTTGTCATCACTGCTATTTTGCCTTGCCCTTAATCCCTATTAATCTATTTAATAAGTAGACTAAGTTATAAGCCAATATTGTCTAATGACATCTCATTTACCTTTTTCCAGATGATTTAAAACTATACAGCTTATCAAGCACTTACCTGAAAGAACAACCACAAATGGCTAAAACTTTCTCAGATGATGTAAGAATGGCATTCGGTCTTTAATGTGCAAGAGCAACATTTTAGCAGGAAAGATGCACCAAGAAAATATCAACTTAGGACAGGAATACAAAAGAACTTGTACAAAACTGAGTGTATTAATATCTGGAAATCAAGGAAGAGTCAGCAATAAAACATGAACACATGAGAACAAAGCTTAGTAAGGAATACGTCAGAACACTAAAGCCAAGCTTGATCACTTCCTTGGCATCTTGCTCTTTCTGTTCTAACTTACAGCTCTGGTGTGACTGACACGCCTCAAAATGCATTGGATCAGTTAGACAAGAAAACAAGAAAAATGTTTCATGCCTACAAATAATATATAAAAACAAATGCATGGTAGGATTATAAATCCCTCAGTCTGAAGGAGGTATGGTCCTCTTCGAAATGAGAATGTGTATAGCTACACACACACACACACACACACACATATATATATATATATATATATGTGTGTGTGTGTGTGTGTGTGTATATATATATATATATATATATATATATATATATATATATATATATATATATATATATGTGTGTGTGTATATGTGTGTGTATACACAGACACACACACACACACACATGCGCATCTGCATACATGTTTCTGATCCAAACACAGTGAAAGTTCTAAACCATGAAGAAAACAAGTTTGTGTATATATTGTGTGTGTGTGCGTGTGTGTGTGTGTGTGTGTGTGTGTGTGTGTATGTATATATATATATATATATATATATATATATATATAATTTTCTCGGAACAAGATTGTTGTCTGTTTTCTTTAGTTAGGTATTTGTATTGTTTATTTGTGTTTTTGAGTTACCGTATTGTCGTTATTATTTGAAAAAAGAAAATTGAAATAAAGAGATTTTGGAAAAAAAAAAGTTGGCATCTTTGCTCATATTGGCAGAAGCATTTTGGAAAGGAGCAAGAATGGAAATCATACCAGTAAGTACCAAAAAAAAACAGCAACACAAAGTGCCAAAAAAGAATATAAAGAACAAGATCAGAAGAAAAGGAAAGAAAACTGGAAAGCCCTTAACTATAGCAGTAAATATATAGCAGTACTATAGGAACAGCCACACATTAATCAAGATTTGATGCATGAGTGCTTAAGGGAGAGGTAAATTTAAAGCCAAAGATGAATGGTAAATAAAGGCAGCTCAAGACAGCAGGCTACATACACGCTGGTGATGACAAATGCAGGTTGTGTGATGCAGAACTAGAAATACTTGCACATCTTGTTGCTGGTCTCAAAGTACCTTATGGCTGAGGTACTATATACTGAAAGGCCAAACAAAGTGCTAAGACTGCTGCAGTGGGGATTGTGCAAGCACTACGACATACAGGAAAGCTCAGAAGCACTGGAAACATGAACCACAAAAAAATATACATATTACTGAAAATGAAGTTATGATCATGTGCGATCATCCAATGCCAACAGTTAAGAAGTAAAAACACAAAAAACAGATACAGTAATCAAAGAAAAAAGGACTACAGTATCATCAGTCATTGAAATAGCTACATCCAGTGATTAAAGTGTCCTACATACTGAGACACACAAAATCATAAAATACCAGGATATGCAAGCAGAAACTACAGCAATATGGGATAAAGACTCCCATATAGTTCCAACAGTAGTAGAAGCAACAAGGCTAATAAAAACAAATTTTCAAGCATATTTAAATATATTACCAATGATGCATGCAATTCTGGGTACATTGTGGGTGCTGAAAAGAGCATTCATGACAAACATCAAAGACTAAAGAAATACAGAGTGTTTGAACTTGGACACAACTCTGTAACCTCACGTTAGTAAAACTCTAACCACCTGGATCACCTTCATGAGCAAGCATTACTGACACTGTAGGCTAAACAAAGTTAGCTCAGTTTTAAATCTAGCAGTGTGACATTTTCCATCTTTAATCTTGGATTCTGTTTTTTTTTAGTTCAAGGAACACAGGATGAGTTTTACTGGAACTATGAGGGAAGTGAGACAATGAGTTCCCAAACATGGTCATCTAACAAAATGCCAGAACCCAGAAGTCCATGCTGACAGTCTTCCATGATGACTAAAGTTTGATAACCTATGGCCCATGTATAGTCCTCAACTACCGCAGCATCCTCTGTGAAGCCCGCTTTCTGCAAGTGGTCAGGGGTCTCTAGAGGGAGGCAAGATAGCCCATCACTCGACCAGCCTCTCCTAGGAGTTCACATTTTTTCATAAAGAAATGAGCTGGTCTACATAGAGACTGAAGCTGGAGGGTAGTGATTGCTACTTAATCCCTCTTTTGAAGGACGTCTATGATCTTGTAAGTAAAGTGTGCCTACGTAAGCCCTCCTGTCCAAAGGGATGATCCAAAAGACCCGCACTCACCTCCTTTACTTATTTGTTTATGGTTTGTTAACCTGGTAGGTGGACTAGACCAAGGACACTTTTCTGCCATGATCCAGGCCACAGGGGGTAAAAACTATGAATTGCCCCATGAAATTTAGATGACATTAACAGATATTACATTAGAAGGAATATAAAAGGGATTAGTAATTTACACTATAATTAAACAACCACAGTGAGCAGACAAGCACAACAAAAACATTTAATCTGGTCCCAAGAAGAAACAACAGTTGGAAACCAAGTATAATACACAATGAATAAGAATAAATTTTGTGCCCTGAAGTGGGACAAAGTGGTTGCTAAAACAATGGGAGTCAGAATTTTACTATGGAAGCAAGGTTAACAACTGTATAAAGTAAAACACAGAATACCTAGCCAAGGTAATCCTTCTGAAAGTAAACAATGACATAATAAACACATCAATTTGGTATCCACTTATTCATTTACCAACAATAAAGACCATTGCTAATACCACAAAATTTAGAACTACAGCAAGTATACTTTAACATATATAAATAAGTTACATCCCCAACCCAAATGCAAAATCAGCAAAATAGTAAATTATAATAAAGCAATGCATTAAAAGTGCACAGGAACTTTGAAGGAGAACAGTCTGAGTAATGACAATCCTTGAAGGTACTTCCAGGTTGCTACTGTCCTGCCCATAAGCATTTGTGTAATCAAAATTACACTGGCTACAATGTAACACAGTGAAGAAGCTGTCTTTTTAAATGGATTATTTTTATTAACCATTTAAATGGGCTGGTCACTTGACACTTCCTAGCCACAACTCAACCCAAAGGTAAAATTCAACAGCAAAAGCATATGCTACAGTTTAAGTGCATAAATAATGTAGATGCATAACAAAGACGTGACCTGAGGTACACTAATAGTTTCATAAAACTGCACAAATTATATGAAATGCATTAAACAAATGAGATAAAGAAAAAAACAATCATTTAAAGTGATGAGATTTCTTCATTAGTTTCCCTAGTTAAACCACTTCAAGTGCCATAGAGAATCCAGCCTATACTCATTTAAAGTGATGAGATTCCTTCATTAGTTTCCCTAGTTAAACCACTTCAGTGCCATAGAGAATCCAGCCTATACTCATTTAAAGTGATGAGATTCCTTCATTAGTTTCCCTAGTTAAACCACTTCAGTGCCATAGAGAATCCAGCCTATACTCATTTAAAGTGATGAGATTCCTTCATTAGTTTCCCTAGTTAAACCACTTGATTGCCATAGAGAATCCAGCCTATACTCATTTAAAGTGATGAGATTCCTTCATTAGTTTCCCTAGTTAAACCACTTCAGTGCCATAGAGAATCCAGCCTATACTCATTTAAAGTGATGAGATTCCTTCATTAGTTTCCCTAGTTAAACCACTTCAGTGCCATAGAGAATCCAGCCTATACTCATTTAAAGTGATGAGATTCCTTCATTAGTTTCCCTAGTTAAACCACTTCGGTGCCATAGAGAATCCAGCCTATACTCATTTAAAGTGATGAGATTCCTTCATTAGTTTCCCTAGTTAAACCACTTCAGTGCCATAGAGAATCCAGCCTATACTCATTTAAAGTGATGAGATTCCTTCATTAGTTTCCCTAGTTGAACCACTTCAGTGCCATAGAGAATCCAGCCTATACTCATTTAAAGTGATGAGATTCCTTCATTAGTTTCCCTAGTTGAACCACTTCAGTGCCATAGAGAATCCAGCCTATACTCATTTAAAGTGATGAGATTCCTTCATTAGTTTCCCTAGTTGAACCACTACAGTGCCATAGAGAATCCAGCCTATACTCATTTAAAGTGATGAGATTCCTTCATTAGTTTCCCTAGTTGAACCACTTCAGTGCCATAGAGAATCCAGCCTATACTCATTTAAAGTGATGAGATTCCTTCATTAGTTTCCCTAGTTGAACCACTTCAGTGCCATAGAGAATCCAGCCTATACTCATTTAAAGTGATGAGATTCCTTCATTAGTTTCCCTAGTTAAACCACTTCAGTGCCATAGAGAATCCAGCCTATACTCATTTAAAGTGATGAGATTCCTTCATTAGTTTCCCTAGTTGAACCACTTCAGTGCCATAGAGAATCCAGCCTATACTCATTTAAAGTGATGAGATTCCTTCATTAGTTTCCCTAGTTAAACCACTTCAGTGCCATAGAGAATCCAGCCTATATTCATTTAAAGTGATGAGATTCCTTCATTAGTTTCCCTAGTTGAACCACTTCAGTGCCATAGAGAATCCAGCCTATACTCATTTAAAATGATGAGATTCCTTCATTAGTTTCCCTAGTTAAACCACTTCAGTGCCATAGAGAATCCAGCCTATACTCATTTAAAGTGATGAGATTCCTTCATTAGTTTCCCTAGTTGAACCACTTCAGTGCCACAGAGAATCCAGCCTATACTCAATTAAAGTGATGAGATTCCTTCATTAGTTTCCCTAGTTGAACCACTTCAGTGCCATAGAGAATCCAGCCTATACTCATTTAAAGTGATGAGATTCCTTCATTAGTTTCCCTAGTTAAACCACTTCAGTGCCATAGAGAATCCAGCCTATACTCATTTAAAGTGAGATTCCTTCATTAGTTTCCCTAGTTAAACCACTTCAGTGCCATAGAGAATCCAGCCTATACTCATTTAAAGTGATGAGATTCCTTCATTAGTTTCCCTAGTTAAACCACTTCAGTGCCACAGAGAATCCAGCCTATACTCATTTAAAGTGATGAGATTCCTTCATTAGTTTCCCTAGTTGAACCACTTCAGTGCCATAGAGAATCCAGCCTATACTCATTTAAAGTGATGAGATTCCTTCATTAGTTTCCCTAGTTGAACCACTTTAGTGCCATGGAGAATCCAGCTTATACTCATTTAAAGTGATGAGATTCCTTCATTAGTTTCCCTAGTTGAACCACTTCAGTGCCATAGAGAATCCAGCTTATACTCATTTAAAGTGATTAGATTCCTTCATTAGTTTCCCTAGTTAAACCACTTCAGTGCCATAGAGAATCCAGCCTATACTCATTTAAAGTGATGAGATTCCTTCATTAGTTTCCCTAGTTAAACCACTTCAGTGCCATAGAGAATCCAGCCTATACTCATTTAAAGTGATGAGATTCCTTCATTAGTTTCCCTAGTTGAACCACTTCAGTGCCATAGAGAATCCAGCCTATACTCATTTAAAGTGATGAGATTCCTTCATTAGTTTCCCTAGTTGAACCACTTCAGTGCCATAGAGAATCCAGCCTATACTCATTTAAAGTGATGAGATTCCTTCATTAGTTTCCCTAGTCAAACCACTTCGGTGCCATAGAGAATCCAGCCTATACTCATTTAAAGTGATGAGATTCCTTCATTAGTTTCCCTAGTTAAACCACTTCAGTGCCATAGAGAATCCAGCCTATTCTCATTTAAAGTGATGAGATTCCTTCATTAGTTTCCCTAGTTAAACCACTTCAGTGCCATAGAGAATCCAGCCTATACTCATTTAAAGTGATGAGATTCCTTCATTAGTTTCCTTGTTAAACCACTTCAGTGCCATAGAGAATCCAGCCTATACTCATTTAAAGTGATGAGATTCCTTCATTAGTTTCCCTAGTTAAACCACTTCAGTGCCATAGAGAATCCAGCCTATACTCATTTAAAGTGATGAGATTCCTTCATTAGTTTCCCTAGTTGAACAACTTCGGTGCCATAGAGAATCCAGCCTATACTCATTTAAAGTGATGAGATTCCTTCATTAGTTTCCCTAGTTGAACCACTTTGGTGCCATAGAGAATCCAGCCTATACTAATTTAAAGTGATGAGATTCCTTCATTAGTTTCCCTAGTTAAACCACTTCGGTGCCATAGAGAATCCAGCCTATACTAATTTAAAGTGATGAGATTCCTCCATTAGTTTCCCTAGTTAAACCACTTCGGTGCCATAGAGAATCCAGCCTATACTCATTTAAAGTGATGAGATTCCTTCATTAGTTTCCCTAGTTAAACCACTTCGGTGCCATAGAGAATCCAGCCTATACTCATTTAAAGTGATGAGATTCCTTCATTAGTTTCCCTAGTTAAACCACTTCGGTGCCATAGAGAATCCAGCCTATACTCATTTAAAGTGATGAGATTCCTTCATTAGTTTCCCTAGTTAAACCACTTCGGTGCCATAGAGAATCCAGCCTATACTCATTTAAAGTGATGAGATTCCTTCATTAGTTTCCCTAGTTAAACCACTTGATTGCCATAGAGAATCCAGCCTATACTCATTTAAAGTGATGAGATTCCTTCATTAGTTTCCCTAGTTAAACCACTTCAGTGCCATAGAGAATCCAGCCTATACTCATTTAAAGTGATGAGATTCCTTCATTAGTTTCCCTAGTTAAACCACTTCAGTGCCATAGAGAATCCAGCCTATACTCATTTAAAGTGGTGAGATTCCTTCATTAGTTTCCCTAGTTAAACCACTTCAGTGCCATAGAGAATCCAGCCTATACTCATTTAAAGTGATGAGATTCCTTCATTAGTTTCCCTAGTTAAACCACTTCAGTGCCATAGAGAATCCAGCCTATACTCATTTAAAGTGATGAGATTCCTTCATTAGTTTCCCTAGTTAAACCACTTCAGTGCCATAGAGAATCCAGCCTATACTCATTTAAAGTGATGAGATTCCTTCATTAGTTTCCCTAGTTAAACCACTTCAGTGCCATAGAGAATTCAGCCTATACTCATTTAAAGTGATGAGATTCCTTCATTAGTTTCCCTAGTTAAACCACTTTGGTGCCATAGAGAATCCAGCCTATACCAGCACTCAGTGAACACAAAGCAGAGAAAGTAAAACCCTCACACTTTTTTTTCTGTTGTGATTTTATAAGACTGCACTTCTGGCCTCCATCCCTTATGGTAATTTGATGTCCAAAGTCCATCACTTCCACCACTATTGTCCCGTTTATTTTCCCACCCAATGTTTTCCACAGATCCATCATAGAAAGTAAATTTTCCCAAAAGAATGATCCACAAAACTGTACATGGTAAAGCAGTAAATACAAAGCAAATATCTTGCATGCAGACAAGCTTAGAGGAGTTAGTTAGGCTTTGAATGACAATACCTCTAGATTTAGTAGAATTCACTATTGTGTAAACATTAAACTAAGTAGAATTTAGTACACTTTAGCATAATCTGCCCCAATAAAGCACCCTTATTACTCTGCACCAACAAAGCACCCTTAACAGCCTTCTAACCCCAATACACCACCCACATGTAGCTCTCCACACAAAGGACTGGACAGCACGTATATGCAATCTCCTAACTTCTCTACAGCCAACTTGGTGAAGATAGGCATCTTGAGACAATCTACGAATTGTCTTATGTATACTGGCAACCACTTAATCTTTAAAGAAACAGACACAGTTTGCAAGAAGTGTACTTACACAATGACACTCAAGGCTAAACTCTCACATACAAGCACACATGAAGTTGCAGAAACCACGCACACAACACCAATCTCACAAAATACACAGCAGACACAAAGACTAACATATGCTGAGGCACTTAAAAGTAATCTTACTAAACAACAGATATTACCTAGGACCATCTGTTATCAAAGCTACACCTCGGCAAGCTCAAAGGCACTCAGAAAACAGCATATATACCATACACACAGCCACACTCAATGAAGCCGCAAACAATAAGTACCTAAGGTAAGCAAACACTCTTTTCAGGACTCTCGTCATAGGGGACTCCATTGTCAGATATACTGATGCCCCTCTAACCAGGCTGAGCAAGGAGAACATAACAGTTAGTTGCTTATTTGGAGCCAGGATTCACTGGATGTCACACAGACTCAAGTCAATACACCACAGGTACCAGTATGATACCAACATAGTCCATGTAGGTGTAAATAACCTCAGACATACCTCCCTGAACTATATGAAGAGACATTATGGAGCTCTCAGACTATGTTTCTCAGGCTGGTATAGGCATAGCACTGAGCAGGAGAGTAACATTACCAAGGATGATGCCACAACAATAGCAAAAGATGATTGTTTTTAACAACTGGCTATTGTTCTGGTGACATTCTAAGGGGATCCAATATTTGTTAGCTTGGGAGGACATGGTTAAAATATCACACTGCTATGCCAAGAATAGTCTGCACCTGTCCCTTCTAGGCATGCAAATAATGGCCAAAACTTTATCCACCTCCTTAATACTTTTCTTAGGCAATGCCAAACTGACAAACCTACCGACATAGTACGTGTTACTGCTCAATGCCAGGAGATAAAATAAAAAAAATATATATATATATATATATATATATATATATATATATATATATGTATATATACTCCCTCAAAGCCCTCCTCAAACTCAAGAGTAATGACATCTATGCAATTACCAAGAAATGGTTTAAAGTGGCACAGAGTACTCTGAAGTGCAAAGTTTTAGTGTCTTCTACACTGTTTGACCAGAAGCTGCAAAAACAGGGGCTAAAAGTGGAGGTGTCTCAATATACATCAATAGCAAGCATACCTCCAGGGTGTTCAGACAGGATGATGCGCTGGAGTTCCTCCACGTGCAGATCACCATAGACAAAATCCCGTACTATATCCTAGTCAGAGTCAATCTCCATGTCCCAAGAAGCTCTCAATGCATATCTGCTCCTAATGGAGACACTTACCATCAACCTAACACCCTACTCAAGGGAGATTTTAATTACCTCTTTACAAACTGGGAATTCTACATGGCCTCAATTCTACAGGGACAGAGATTCCCGGACTTCAAAAATACAAACACCCATGACCAAATAGTGAAAACATGCACTAGAGGCTCCAACATAATTAACCTGGTACACACAAACATGGGAGAATGTGCTGCACCCCCCCCCCCCATGTCTCATCTTTCCTGGTAAGGTCCGACCATAAAGCGGCTTCCTTCAAAATCAAAATCTGTAACTCCAGTATAACCAGTAACAGTTAGGAACTATTCCAAGGCAAACTACCTTTCATTAAGTGATAGTTTGTCAAAAGTCAATGCCACTCTAAGCCCTGAGAATGCAGCAGCCTACACTGAATTGCTCTCAGAAGCTCTCTAAGACTATCAGTGGCTGCATAGAGGCTAATGTACCTACCAGAAAGTAAGCCCAGAACTTGCCCAAGAAATAAACCACAGTGGTAGTATCCCAAATTAAGTACAAAAGGCAAAACATTCTTGCAAAAATTAGGAAGTGTAATTCATATAAAGATAAAAACTCTCTCATCAAACCAAAAAGGCAAGTAAGAGGGCTAATTAGGTCAAACAAAGCCAACCTTGAGGTTAAGCTATCCTCCCAGTTGAAAGATGACCATAAGGGCTTCTTCAGATATGTCAGAAACATCAACGGCAGACACAGCAATACACTGAATTGGTGGTTAATGGCAACACACTTGGTGATACAGTGAACCTGTTAGCGAAAAAATTCAGCTTCACCTTTACTCCCCTATTACCCCAACCATCCCCTAAGAAATACAAAACAAAACCCCTCCAGCTAAAACTAAAGAGCATGCCTGCTCTCACTAAAGCCAAGAATATAGCCCAAGTGGGCACAGATATCTTGGGATGCCTCCTAAACAGTCTAAAATATGACTTATCAGGACCCCTGGCGTCACTATTTAACCGTGGTCTTAAAACAGGCTTTGTCAAATGAGAATAGAGGACTGCGACAGTCATCCCCCTTCATAACAAAGGACCTTCAACAGATCCTGGAAAATACAGATCCAGTAGTCTGACTAGTCTTACTTGCAAAGTCATGGAAAGAATTATCATGGAAACTATCAATAAGGACATAGGAGACTACCAGACACTGGATCTATCCCAGCTGGCTCTGTCAATGTAAGATTATGCTTAGTGAACCCTTTGTACTTTTTTGAAAAGGTCACTAAGGTAATGGATGAAGAAAAAGTGAAGCACACTGCCTACCTAGATCTGGGTAAAGCATTTGGTACAATACCCCACTCGGGTTTTGTCAACAAACCTACATAAACCCCTTTATAACATGCTGGCTAGCTAGTTGGCTCATGGATAGGACCCAGAAGGATAGGATCTGTGAGGCCACCTCCACAAACAGGCTGGTCACCAACAGAGTCCCTCAGAGCTCTGTGCTCGGCCTGCTCCTCGTTGGCATCTACTTCTTGGAGTAGAAAGCCAGTGTCAAAAGCCTCTGGCTGATGAAGTTCACAGATGATTACAAACTGGGAGCAGTCAAGATGAGAACATCCTTCAGGAAAGTCTAACACATACAGACACCTGGTGCCAAAGCCATGGCTTAAAACTCACTATCAAAAAATGCACTGTAGTACATTTTGGGAAGTCAGCCACCCTGAGAAACTACTTCATTAATAAAATGCACTTAAAAGTTGGTTCACTATTCAAAGTTCTGGGAACTCATGTAGACAGTAACATAACCTTCAACCAACAAATGTCCAAGGTAGTATGAAAATCCTTCAACGTTGCTCAACATATAAGTAAGGGCATGGCATTTAGGTCCAGGGAGGTTACTGTATGATTGTGCTCAGCCCTCATCAGACCCATCATAGGGTATAATGCTCCTTTTGATGTGTACCTAACTAGACACATGTAGCAAATGGAACACCCATAAAGTTTCCTTATAAAAAGAATACAGCAAGCAAACGAAATGTCATATGCCGATTAGCTCAAAGCCTTGTCTCTCTACTCTGTATCACACAGACTACTGAGAGGTGATCTTTGCCTGATGTACAAAGCATCCCTGGACCTTGTTCTGTTGAAAATTTTGCACTTTTGCAAAACAAACAGCAGCAGAACTACTGTATGAAAAGACATAAATTTTGCTTGCAACATAAATAGGGAATGTTGGAGATACCGATATGTTTCTCAGAGAATTCCCATTCTCTGGAACAGGCTTTGCATCTATGTGCAGCAGAGCTCCTCCCTAACTCTATTCAACTGCAACTTGGACCATTTGATGGATGATTGGAAATTCACCTCTGGTCTGGCAATTATGTCTCTGATGGGCAGAAGCAGTCAGTAAATAACCCCCCAATATAAATCAAATGAGTGGGTTGCATTTGTGTTGCACAGCTAGGCTTATAAGGGACCTAGTGGCTGTTAGACTCATATACATCTATGAACCTATAAATGGGGTGCCTTCCCATTACAGGTTGCATACACATCCTCACTCTTATACCGCATGCACACTTACGGGTAAAAGATAACTAGTTCACTTGTGGCATGTCTTTGGGATGTGGGAACAAAACCAAAACATTTCGGGAAAGCCCACATGGGCACAAGGAAGATGTGTACACTATAAAGAATGCACTAGCACCCCAACTTAAAACATAGGTTCACACTAGGCCAACGACCATGAGGGTCTTTACAAGCCTATCTATGTAACCCAACTCAGTTTTGTACCAGAGTTCTTGGATGCCTATATGGTACGATATGTTAATAATCAGGTAACTAAGGGTTATGTGGAGGGTATGTTAGTTGGGGATTAATTTACTTACTGTCGACTTTTGTCCATCAAAGACATGAGGACCAGGCTGGGGTTGAATATGCGATTTTCCATCCAATGATCAAGGTTTCTTTTGAATTGGGTCAAGGATGAACTTTTCTTCATGTAGATAGGAAGCTTATTCCATAGCACAGGGATCATTTGAGACACATGTTGGTCCATCCAGTGGGTCCAATTTATGTCACAGAAAAAGTTTCGGTCCTTGGAACTAGTGCTTCTGGTGCTGGTGGTCTTGTGGATGTGCAAAAGATCCATCAGAGCTGGATCTGGAGATGCCTTGTATGCTAACCATAGCTAAACATAGATTGACTGAGTACAGAGATAGGACATTAGGGTAATCTGTGTACGGACAGGGTATTCATACCCTGGATTTTCCTGGCAAGGAACCTTTGAGAGAGTGTTCCAGCTGTTGCAAGTGCCTGGTTAAGTAATGCTAAAAGGAGCACTGTACTCAATGATGGGTCTGATAAGGGCCGAGTACTGTAGTACTATTATTTCCTTGGACCTACATGTCATACCCTTGCTTATGAGTTGGGCAAATTTCGTACCATCTTGGCTACATATTGGTTACTGTTTGCATATGTTCCCAGATCCTTAACTATTGGATCACCTCTTAAGGGTGTTTTATGAATGATGTAATTAGCTTGGGTGGACGCTTTCCCAAAGGACATTATAATGCATTTCTTTGCACTGAGTTTCAATCTATGGCTTTCACACTAGTCATTTGTTTAAGTTAGACACTCTTGTAGGATGTTGGTATCATACGGGGAATCTATGATCCCAGAAACCTTTGACTTTAGCCTAAACTTCCAAGAAGCAGATGCCAAACAGGAGCAGGGCCAACACAGAGCCGTGGAGAACTCCACTGGTGGCCAGTCTCTTGGTAGAGGTCGTCTCACCAATCCTGACTTCTTGGATCCCATCGGTCAGCCAGCTGGCAATCCAGGGAGTTATGTAGGGATTTATGCCTAGTTCTGGGAGTTTGTTAACAATACCAGAGTTAGGTATTTTTATCACACACCTTGGACAGGTCAAGGTAGATGGCATGCACCATTTTCCCCTCGCACACAGCCATCATGACCCACTCAAAGAATTCTATAAGATCTTCCCTTAAAAAAGACAAACTGGCATAGATCCAGAGTCTGTAGGTTGCCAATGTTTTTATGGATTCATTTAAATGAATTTGTATATTAGACTTATCAGACTAATGGGTCTGTAGTCGCTGGAATCAGTTGATGAGAGGACCTCTTATGAAAGTGGATGACTGCGGTTGCTCTCCATTCACCTGGCATGTAACCTATTTTGAAGCTGTAGATGATGAGTGCCTCAAGTGTTTTTGGCCTTAGCATATACATCCAGGAACTGCTCCCTGTTGATAGTTGAGGGGATATGCTAGAAGGGATTTCACAGGAGGTAGTGGGGGTGGTGAAGTTAGACCTAAACTTATCAGCCAGTAGATTTGCTAAGTCAAGCTGGTCAGTGAAGGTTGTGCCATTTACCACCAGTTCTACACACTATTACCTTTATGGTTCCTGCCACAGCTGAAGAAGGCCTTGTGATTGTTCTTAGCCTGGTAGGCTATTCTGACCTCATAACTGGCCTTGCTGGACTTTATAAAACCTCTAAGTTTCTTGTTTAGTTGAATCAGAGAGCTCGTCTGTAAGAGAGCTGCTCTTTCTGATTTTACCCAGGACTTTTTTCTTTTCTTATATAGCTTGTTAAGTTAAGTATTCCACCAGAAAGGTGTGTTTTCAATGTAAATCTGGGCTTACTTCTGGTAGGTACAGCAGCCTCAGTGTAGCCATTTACATGTCTGTACAGGTTGTACAGGGTTTTTGTAAATTATTCTGCATAAGTTGCTGTGTTCTCGAGGTTTGGGGGAGCAGTGGATTTTGACAAACTGTCGCTTAATAGGATGTAGTTTGCTTCAGTATAATTCTTAACTGTTACAGATTTAGTTGTGTTTTCTGGGTTGATTTTTATTTCATTTTAAGGGAGACAGCTTTGTAGTCTGACTTCACCAATGAGCACATGACATTGGGGGGTCAACTCTCTCCCATGCTGGTGACTACTATGACCAATATGTCTGATCCTATAGTTGGAGAATGCACTATCTGGGTCCAGGATGTTTGTGTTGATAAAATGTATGTAATATTTTGCCTGAGAGTTAGAGGCAGTGTACATTTCCCACTCTGTACAGGGGTAGTTAAAGTCCCCCATGAACAGGGCATTTGGATGGATGATGAGTGCCTCTGGTAGGTCTAGATAACAGTTGTGAACTTTGTGGGTCATAGAGAGCAGCCTGTAGCTGACCAGAATATGATAGGAAACATTGTCTATGGGGATTTAGATGTGGACGAACTCCAGGATATCATACTGTTTAACCAAACTTGAGTTGTATTTGTGCTAATGTAGATTCAGACACTTGCACCTTTAGCCCCTGCCTGTGCTGCTGTTGGTCTAAATGTGTGGAAGCCACTGTAACCTTCCACTACTGGAGTACTTTCTGCGGCTTTAAACCAACTCTTGGTAACAGCACATTTGTCTACATTCTCCAGAGAGAGGAGAGCTTGTAGGGTGTGGAGTTTCTTGTTTAGGAGTCCTGGCACTTAGCCATAAGAGAAATATGCATGTGTCATAAAACAGACTCCCCTTCAACAAGAGAACTAGGTAAAGTGCTTGCCTTATAAGCTTTGTTCTTGGGGAATCATTGGGTGTACGCTTATGTATGGTATTAGCTTTTGCTTTTGATGTGTGTGTTTTTAGTGACTGCTGACGGTAGGTGTTGCAGTTTTATGGCTTAGGAGGTCTTTGAGGCTTGGAAAGGTGTCTTTTAAGTGCATCAGCATAAAGAGATCTGTGTGTGTTGTGAGCAGTTTGTGTGGAAGATATAGTGTGTATGTTTTTGACAACCTTATTTTTTAAGTGAGATTTTTGCCTCCAAGGAAGTTATGTGTGTATATCTCTTGTATACTGTGTTGAATAACTGGACAACCAACCACTGTGAGACAGTGATGCCGAATGCTTCACGAATATGCTACCCTAGTAAGTTTCTTGAAAAGACAGAACAAATTTGAAAGAATTAAACACTGAGAATGGGGCACAGCAGGGACAACACAAAGGGGGATAAGGGAAATTGGAGAAAAGAGAAAACAGCAAAAGCAGATTAAGATGAGCCACAAAGGAAGTGTTAAGTGTAGCATAGTAAAGTTACATACAAGATGAGTAGGTAGTCCAATAGCCAGAAATCCAGCCATTGTCTCTACAATTGTTTACAAAAAAGTCTCTAGCAGAAATTTCAACAGCAGTGACAAACTGGGGAACAGAATTTAAATCTAAGGTAGCTTGGAGACTGCCTGATATTACTGGACCTGGTTTTGAAAAAGTACATTTGCTGATGATCAGAGAGAAGCAAAGTCTACACATTAAGAATCCCCTAGGGCTTGGGGTATAACGACAAAGTATGGTATATGGACAGTCTGTATCAAAGGAAAACATATGTCAAAACAGTCTGAATTGGAAGGCGCTTATGTGGAAGACAATCCTGTCAAAGACAGTAACACAATAAGGAGAGTGAGTGGAGTGAACTGAGATACAGTGGTTTTCCATAGAGTCAGCCAATGTGACAGAGTGAGACATTTTGGTGAAGGAATTGATGTTTTACATGAAGAGACTAGTGACATTAAAAAACATATTTCAACTACAACATTACAGCATGTTTAGCAATCATCACGTCTATATTTCTGTAACAGCAAACGTGTGAAGTAAAAGCGTAACTTAAACCAAGCAGTGACACTGATAAATGTGTGCACCATAAACTAAAGGGAATTTAAGTGTGTGGTCATTGCAGACTCCTAGGTATTAATATGTAAAGACACGGGCTAATACAGTGACCATTAGGACCAGCTCAGTTAACTTTGTGGCAGCATTCTAAGTAATATACTGCATGCTTTAACAGAGTTACTAATACAATTACTTTGCAAACTTAGGCCCAGAAAGAGCTAAGATTCCATTGATGGATGTTCTACATCAGAAGTAGGGCTACTCCATCAAAGTATAATGTGGGTTACAGATTTGTGATGTCAAGGATAAAGGCTGCTTAAAAGATGAAAAAACAAGATGAGTCCAAGTACTGATCTTTGAAGGATATCAGAGATGGGTCAGAGAGTGCATTTTTGATATGCCACACAAACGAGATTTATTTGAAAGACACAGTGGAATTCATAAACAGCTTATGTACTATGCAAATCTATGCGAGGGGGGGGGTAATAAGCAATGAGTTTGTGATTTAAGCTTTGCTGAGAAGCAAGGTTTTCTGGAGATCCATGTTAATGCGTAGTAACTGGGGGTAGCCTATGGAAAGTATACCTCAGGCATTCTACTGCACTACTCTGCAGGTATTCATGCATACTATTGTGATTCACAGACATCTACTATGCAAGATCTATGTTGACCAGGGAAGAAAGTCTATAAGCATATGCAGCTATTAGTTATGTTGCAGTTATTGTTCCCAAAGGAAGAATTCCAGCAGGGTAAAGTTACATCACTGTACCTAGTGCAGATAGTACTAATCTGGGTGATTACTTTTGTGTGGTGTGTATGTGTGTGTGATGACCTGTCTCTTTGTCTGTCCATGTGTGTCTATTAACATATACCTAAGTGTCTGTCTCTGTCTGTCTGTGTGTGTCTGTGCGTATCAAAGTAAGAAAACCCAAAACTACACACAGTCTTCTAAAAGTTTACCTATTTAGTGGTTTCATCCTTAAAAGAACCAAGACTTCATCAAAATAAAATCACACAAGTGAGGCAAGTAAATACCACACAAGAGTAATAAGGGGGTGTGCTCCAACGACATCAGAGCCTATCAGCTTTCATTCTTAATACAATGTTAACAGATACATTACCATTTAAACACGGCACTGTGCAATTCTTTACAGAAAAGTAAATTCTGCCAGTTATCCCCCTCTAAAATTTTTAGATACTTTTGAAATCTTTGCATGTAGCCAAATGTTTGGATAAAGAACTGGTATTGTCACATTTGTTAATTCAACTTAAATGCTCGTAAGTAGATTCCTGCAATCTTCTTTCAGTTTTACCTACATAGAAAATGTTACATTTTGAGCACAAAGCAAACTACACAACACCAGCTGTGGTACAAATGAAGTGGCCTGGGCTTTCATGTCAGGCTTACGCCTGCCATGCCTACAATTATGTAAGGGATCCCCTGGCTAATGCTCAACATGTTTACCCTCTCAAAGTGTCATCTTCTGAGCAGTGAGATAGGCCTCAAGCTTCTACTGCCTCCTTCTCCTACAGGTAGCTGCATTAAAATTCCAGCACTTGAGGCAATACTTCATGTTGTGTTTTCCCCTGCCACAACAGAAGTGCTGGCAAAGGTGCACCATAGTGATCTGGGGGATTTAAGGATGTGTGTAACAGTGCTGGCACAGGTGCATTCTCATGACCTGGGAAATTTAACCACACACTTGTAACAATGCTGACACAGGTGCACGCTAATGATCTGTGGAATTTAAGGACACCTGGAAGTGTCAGATTTTTATGCATCAAAAGTAGGAGCTTTGCTACCACATATGCTACAATCAAGACCTAAATTGTGTGAGTGGCTGAAATGAAATGGCAGCATGGGTGAAGTCTCTATATCAGTGGATGATATCAAAACAGGTGTTGGCAGGGGGTGCATGCACCTCCCACCATAATGAAGGAGTTGTAGAATAAAATAATTTGGTGCTGAAAGAGTCCACAAAAGAGTAAACTTCAACTACTGCCACTGCAGAGGCCCTTTTAAAATAAGGTCTTACCATTTACATATTTCTTCCTAAACAATTAATGCTTTATCACAAATCTCACACTTAAGAAAATGCATTGTCTTGGAATAGTTATGATGTAAATGCCAAGCTTAACAGGAATAATAATGCTATTTATTACTGGCATAATCAACTCATTATACTAATCTGGAAATATATTAATAATAAAAGCAGACGTCCTTCTGAAGATACATGGATGGGCACTTCCTGTTCAGAATATATGTTCTTGAAAGCAATTACACTAACAGGTTTCCCATAGTAGTAACATCTAAAATACTCCAAAGTTAATTTTTAAAACAATGTAGAAATTTTACAGTTTTCTTGCAAACAGTGGCTTAATGGAATTGGTTCCATCCAGTTAAAGTGATATACAATAGTTCTTTCCAATACACTGTAGCTATTGCATGAGATGAGGTTAGTTTTCCTCAATTAGTTGGCTTACAATCAGAAATGCAGGAGGAAATGGACCATCCCTCAATTCTAAATATTTACAAAAACCTTCTTAAGAAATACTCTGGTTCAACAATTACTGTCTTTGGAAATACAATAAGCTGTGGTGTCAGACATGACAAGTCTGACAACTGCAGGGCAGACAGCTCTCTTGGCAGTACAGCTGTGATCTACTGTTGTACAGTAATACGCCTTGTAACTGGATATGTGGACTACAGTAGTGAAATCACCATGGAAAAATGGCCAGGCTGTGTCAGCTGACATAATGCAGTGGTAAGCTAACCAACCAATTAGAGAGGAACGGGTGCTTTTCCCAAGCATCTTTTCTGATTTCCTTGTTAATGAGAAATCATTAGTATTTAATAAATTAAAATAACTCCAAAATACCTAATCATCACTATAAGACTTTGAAAAAGAGTCATCTTAAGAGCTTACTTTCTTCCAAATTAAGTTAAAAAAATGGCAAACTTCACAATACTTTAGCTTACCCTTTTCACTGTCTTTTTTACTGGTGGAACAGGCAAATGAGGCAGAGAAGTTTGGAAACTGTAGAGCATAGGTTTAGGGCCTGAGAAGATTTTAACCAGTCCCTGAAAACAGAAATAAAAAAGTATGATTTAATATATAAACCTATGCCGCCATATTTCTGCAATATTTAAGAACACAATTGTTGTTAGTTGAACTCATTTAAAACAGAAGATGTAACAATAAAAATATCGTTTCCTTAAAAAAAGAAAAACACTGCTGTCTTGTCTGCTAGTACTATAACAAAACCATGTCTCCAAACAACAATTTAACATATTCAAAGAAAAGCATTTATATGGAAACATACCCCTGATGTTTATCTATGCTCAGAAAGTCATACAATCTTAAAATTAAATTGTCAGCCCAGCAAAAATTAGTCCATCCCAACAGAACAAGTACAGCAAATTATTTAAAGCCATAAGTATGTTTGCTATCTTTCAGTAATGTTCTTCCCATCAAATAAGTAAGCTTTTTAAAGCATCAGTCATCATCATCATCTTCTTTCAGCTGTTCCCATTAGGGGTCGCCTCAGCGGATCATCTGTTTCCATTTCTTCCTGTAATCTGCATCTTGCTCTGTCACACCAACCTCCTCTCTCACCACATCCATAAACCTTATCTTAGGCCTTCCTCTTTTTCCTGTTACCTGGTAGCTTAATTCCTAGCATCTTCTTCCCAATATACTCAGCATCCCTCCTCAGTACATGTCCAAACCAACGTAATATTGCCTCTCTGGCTTTGTCTCCAAACCTTCCAACCTGGGCTGACCCTCTAATATACTTATTCCTAATCCTGTCCACCCTCATCACACCCAGTGCAAATCTTAACATCTTTAACTCTGCCACATCCAGCTCTAACTTCACCCTTTTTGTCAATGCCACTGTCTCCAACCCATATAACATAGCTGGTCTCACTACTCTCCTGTAGACCTTCCCCTTTCACTCTTACTGGTACTCGTCTGTCACAAATCACTCCTGACACTCTTCTCCACCCACTCCATCCTGCCTGTACTCTCTTCTTCACCTCTCTTCCAGACTCACCATTACTCTGAACTGTTGATCCCAAGTATTTAAACTCATCCACCTTCACCACCTCTACTCCCTGCATCCTCACCATTCCTCTATCCTCCCTCTCATTCACACACATATATTCTGTCTTGGTCCTGCTGACCTTCATTCATCTTCTTCTCTAGAGTATATCTCCATCTCTCCAGGGTCTCCTCCACCTGTTCCTTACTCTCACTACAGATCACAATGTCATCTGCAAACATCACAGTCCACGGGAACTCCTGTCTGATCTCGTCTGTCAACCTGTTCATCACCACTGCAAATAAGAAAGGGCTCAGAGCTGATCTTTGATGTAATCCCACCTCCACCTTAAACGCATACGTCACTCTCACCACAGACCTCACCGCTGTCACACTACCCTAGTACATATCCTGTGCCACTCTTACATACTTCTCTGACACTCCCGACTTCCTCATATAATACCACAACTCCTCTCTAGCTCCTCTCTTTTTTATAGCATCAGTACATGATGCTAAATGACTGATGCAAACGAAGGCAATACAATTAATTAACAAAAGCTATATGTGCAATAAAACAGGGACTGGGTCAAACAAAGCTTGCTGGTGTAATTACATCTGTAGTCAATCGAAAATGAAGATACAGCCCATAAGCTGCATCGAGCAATTGCAAGGATTTGAGCCAGGAACCATAAAAATATAGGATGCTGGAAAAGATCCAAATAGCACTGACCCAGGTCACAACTATTAAAGTCCTTTTGGATCAGTTTATCTACCCAATTAAGAAATAAATCCTTATAAGAATGTAATGTAAGATACTGATGCTGTACAGGAAGCTCCAGTCACTTTAAGGGTACAAATGAAGTAAAGATTAGAATTAAGGCCGGCCTATTTCTGATGGAGTATGCCATCCACCTATAATGTTGCTGAGTGGAATTGCAGTAAAAGTCCAGATGCCAAAGGACCAGCTAGTAACATAAATGTAAGAAGCTAGCTCACCTAGTCAGCCTTTCAAGAAATGGAAGAACGTGGGGTTCTAAATCACCAACGCCACTGCAGCATCTACAGAATATCATAAGAAAGGCAGTGGAGACCCTTACCTCAGATGCAGGGCTTATGCACAATTATGAGCTAGATTCTTGTAAGGGCCTTTGTATACCTGCCTCAGAGATAAAGGAATGCAAAGATCAAAGCAATCTCGGCCTCCCTTCCCTCCTAAAAGTTCTTGCCAGAAAAGAGACAAACAGATGAAAGGGCTATTCCTAAATGTCGTACCTAACAGAAGTCAGGCAAGAGGTAGCTTAAAAAGTAGAGACAGAAGAGAGTTTCCTGCTGATGATGACAGAAGACAGACTGTGCCTATAAACTCTCTGCAGCTGGAGATTCTTCCAAATTGCCGTCCTGTGCTGTCCCAGTGAGCACATGCCTGAGTTTCAAGCCTTCTACTTCCTTACTTTAACACTCTAACTGCTTACACCAGACTCTGCTCTTTTCTGATTAATAACTACAACTGATCTATATCTATATCACAAAAACAGATCAAACTGGTGAGGGTGCTTATCTATTTTGTGGGTGGCACTAGATCTCATGACAGTATTCCACAGTTTATTAATTTCACCAACTTTTTTATGGTGACCTAGCATCAGAGCTGTAACTAGGGAATGGCAAAGGAGGCAGATGCCCTGGATGCAAGTTATTAGGGGGCACAATTTGCAGGTGCTGATGGGGCAGAAATGCAGTACCGGCACTCATTTATAAAGCTGCAAGGATATGGGGCTTCATAAATGAACAGCAATATGTATTTGCAGCTAAGCACACTTTCTGTAACATTCGCTATGGGAGAGAGATATTTGACTGATATGCAGGATTTAGGAAACAACTTAATAAAACATCAAAGAACAGTCACTTTAAAGCTATATTGACCGTTAGGTAAGAATAAACAAAAAATGTGAATACAAAATTTGACACCAACAGTGACAACTACTAGCAGATGAATTTGTTTTAAAACAATCTTCAGAAATAGTTAAACTATGGCAGTCAAATAACTGACTGATGGAAAATATAGTCACTGAAGCAGTGTGGTCATTTTTTTCTGGTCGAATTATTCAACAATAAAAAATGCTAATTTATCAGCCACTCCAGTGGCATAGAGGGATAAAGCCCTGGCTACAGCCCAGCTGACTAAGGTTCAATTAGCAGCTTGGATGACTGACTGAGGGAGAGAATGAATGGGTGTGGTCATCCAAGGTGGGAAAGCACTCTCAGTATACTACCTAATGGGAGGTGGGATCCAAAGAGAGGAGCTGCCCTTAGATGTAATCAATGAGCATGAGGAAGCAGGGAAAGGGCGTGGATATGTCATTAAAGAAAAAAAAACAGCTGGAAGCACAGATAAGCCAAGCAAAAAGGATGCCCTCAGGATTCATATCCAGCCCCAGCAATAATGGAGCAAGTCCAGGGGGTGGAGAGTAGATTATAGACCCTGGGTGGACATTGTGTGTTGGGGTCAGTTAACATGAGGGCCAAGGGGATAAAAAAAATGGAAATGTATCAATGTTGTTTAGAATTACTGAGCAAGAATGAACAAATGTAATGTGTAGCTGATGAGGAGTAATGTCCCCTTCATACAACAAGAAAAAAACTGACACTGACCATTACATACAAGCAGGTATATGCTGCAGGTGCCACCCACTGCATGAATATTTGAGGGATGCTGACTTTCACAGAAAATGAACTTTTTTTATAAATGTAAACTGTTAACTTCTCCTGGGATCATAGCTGTTGCCAGATGCACAAAATGGCTGGAAACTTTTACTTGCAAGCTTGACTTATACAGGTTCTGTTTCACTTACAAAAACGTTAATTATACTCTGTATACTAATAAAAAGCTTAGATTACATAATGGAAGCCATGTAGTAAACTCCTCACACTTACTAATATGGCTTAATACAATTATATGGGCTTAAACCATTAAGTTATGAGGCAGAACATCTGGGTTATATTCAATATCTTAAGCACAAAGGAAAAGGAGTCGAAGGAATGCTGATGCTAAAAAAAACAAGGGGAAAATAAATATGGCATGCATACATTACTTAGTATCTAACAATAAACAAAAGGCTTTAAATGTACGTAGAGTAATTGTTTTCTTTAAACTTATTCACATAAGGATGGAAATTTAAGGCATAATGTAGACTAGACGGCAAGTTTGTATTTAAATCAGTAAGCAAAACAAAATTTGAAAGATAAAATGGCTTCTGTTCAGTAAGCAAAACAAAATTTGAAAGACCTTACCTCTCTCACATAATTCAATTCCTACAACTGCCTCTTCTCATTATCCCCCACAACATTCTATTCCTAAGAACTCTCATATTACCCTACAAACCATGGATCATGCAACCCCAGATATTAACACACTACCACCTAAATGCTCTCAACAGTCCTACCCAGAATTTAACCTCTCTCCCATCCCTACCACATTTATCAAAAAACTCCTTTTGAAATTAAAACCCTGCTCTAATTCAGCCGATACAATTCCAGCAAAATTTCTTAAAATCGCTCTGCCTAACATGGATTGGGATTTTGTTCCAGAGTGAGGGGAGCCTCTGGGATATGAATCTGTCCCTCCAGCATGTCCTATTTATTTATGTGCTGAGGTTTAAGTCCCTGGAGCATGTAGCTCTAAGGGATTTAGATTTCCTGAGGTGGAGCATGTCCATTAATTCTGGTTTGGACATGGCTTTATACATCAGGCACAGATCGCCTCTGAGTAGGCGGTAAGCAACTGAGTAGAGCTGGAGTTTCTTTAGCCTAACTGCGTAGGGCATCTGTTTGAGTCCCTTGATTCTCTTGGTGAGGTACTTTTGGGGTCTTTCCAGTTGCTGCAGGTGTCAGGTAAGGTACATCCCAAATGGGGCATTGTATTCAATTATGGGCCTGATGAGTAGAGGGGCACAATGACCTCTCTTGATCTAGATGTGAACCCTTTCGTGATAAGGTGGGCTATATAGAAGGTCTTTCTAACCACTTTGGCAACGTGATTGTCAAAGGAGAGATTGCCATCTACTTGGGTCCCCAAATCCCTAATTACTTCTTCCGTACTTAATGGATTACCACCTATGTGGTAATTTGTGGGCACTTTGTTTTTCCCAAAGGGGATGACTATGCACTTTTTGGCATTTAGCTTTAGGCCATGGCTCTGGCACCAGTTATCCGTCTCTGTGAGACCCTTTTGGTGGATGCTTGTGTCAGTCAGCGAGTCGATTATGGCACCCAGTTTACAGTCATCTGCGAACTTGGTCAGCCATAGTCCTCCCATGTTAGCCTGTACCTCAGAGAAATATATACCGAACAAGAGAGGTCCCAGGACTGAGCCTTGTGGGACACCACTTGTAACTGGCTTAGGAGTCTGACATGGCACCTGCAATTCTGACCATGTGGGTTCTATCCCTGAGCCAGTTTGCAACCCATCTTGTGACATAGGGGTTGATATTTAAGCTGGTGAGCTTATTTATGATGCCCGAGTGGGGTATTGTGTCGAAGGCTTTTGCGAGGTCCAGGTAGGCTGTGTGGACTACCTTCCCTTCATCTATGGCCTTGGTGACGGTTTCAAAGAAGTCGACCAGGTTCAAGAGGCAAGATCTGCCCTTAACAAAGCCGAATTGGGTAGGATCCAGTGTTTGGAGGTTCCCAATGTCTTTGTTTATGAGTTCCATGATGATACGCTCCATAGCTTTGCAGACCAGGCTAGTCAGGCTTATAGGGCGATAGTTTCCGAGGTCCATTGTGGCACCACCTTTGTGGAGTGGGACCACTGTTGCTGTATGCCATTCCTTGGGTACATATCCTGTAGTAAGGCTGAGATTGAACAGTGACTTTATGTGAGGGTTCAGTTCTTCTTGGAGCTCGTGTAAGACGCAGCCCGGGACACCGTCCGGTCCCATTGATGCTGTGTTTTTTGCTTTGGAGAGGGCAGCTCTCACCTGTGCATCTGTGATGTCAGGGAGGCTACACTCTGTTGGGATAGACATTTGCTCTTTTGGGGGGAAGGGGGGGGAGAAGTTTGCACTGAACCGGTTTGCCAGGATGTTGGCAATGTCTGTGGGTTCGGTGTATTTGTTGTCATTTTGCACTAACTCAGAGCATAGCTGGGAGTTGCCACCCAGGTTCCTGACATAACTAAAGAAGGCCTTGTGATTATCTTTAGCGTCTTGTGCAATTTTTCTTTCGAAGCTGGCCTTAGATCATTTTATGAGGGATCGTAGTTTCTTGCTAGCACTGATCAGAGATGCCTTCCCTTTTTGGGATTTTGCTTTATCATGTAGTAGCTTCTTCCTTCTGTTGTACAGCTTATTTATGGCTGGGGTCCACCAGACAGGTCTCCTGCCTTTAGAGAGTGACTCTTGGTTTTATTTGGGATAGCACGATCCATGCATTCCTGTAGGTGTCCATAGAATGCGTTTGTAAAGGATTCTGCGGTTTGGGCAGCATTTTCCACTGGCCTGGGGGTTTTGAAGGATTCCACCTCGGGTTTTGAGAAATGTGAAGTTTGCGTTTGAGAAGTTCTTCACCGTGATTTCCTTGGCTGGGGATGGGGACGGGATATGAATGTCCAGTGAGATTAATTTATGGTCAGATCTTACCAATGAGGGGTATATCTCTGGTATGGAACATAGAGTCCCTATGTTGGTGATGATCAGGTCCAATATGTTTTTCCCTCTTGTGGGAGTGGTGACCAGTTGTTCCATAGCATTTGAGTTTATAAATTCTAGGAACCGTTGGGCAAGGGTGTTGGGGCTTGAGTAGTGCTCCCAGTTTATGTTTGGGTAGTTGAAGTCACCCAATATGATGGTGTTTGGAGAGACCTTCATATTCTCCAGTGTTCTCAGGAAAGCTGAGTGGGGTTCCTGAGTTTGGGAGGGTGGTCTGTAGCAGGCTACAAACTGAAAGGCAGTTTTGCCCACTGTTAGTTGCACATGGATGGTCTCCGATGCTTCGTGCAGTGCCACTAACCTGGAGGTGTGGGTATCTTTGATGAATATGGATACTCCCCCTCCTAGTCTCCAGAAAGGTAGTCATATCAAGGGTTGGGAACTCCATCCTTCTCATCTGTGTTCCTTAGGAAGGAGAAGTGCTTACCATCAGTATGATTCCCTTTTCCTTTGGGTGTTTTCTGCTAAACAGGTCACTGTTCAAATCTGGATCACCAGTACAACAGGCATATGTGCTGCCCCATTCTGTACAATGTCAGTATCACAGCTCGTAATGCAGGCCTCTGAATGAAATGCCAACACAACAGCAGTCTGCTGTGAAAAGACAATGAAACGCCAACACAACAGCAGTCTGCTGTGCAAAGACAATGAAATGTCAACCCAAAAGCAGTCTGCTGTGCAAAGACAATGAAACGCCAACCCAAAAGCAGTCTGCCGTGCAAAGACAATGAAATGCAAACACAAAAGCAGTCTGCTGTGCAAAGACAATGAAATGCCAACCCAAAAGCAGTCTGCTGTGCAAAGACAATGAAATGCCAACCCAAAAGCAGTCCGCTGTGTAAAGACAATGAAACACCAACACAACAGCAGTCTGCTGTGCAAAGACAATGAAACGCCACCCCAAAAGAAGTTTGCTGTGCAAAGACAATGAAACATCAACACAAAAGCAGTCTGCTGTGCAAAGACAAAGAAGCGCCAACACAAAAGCAGTCTGCTGTGCAAAAACAATGAAGCACCAACACAAAAGCAGTCTGCTGTGCAAAGACAATGAAGCGCCATCACAAAAACAGTCTGCTGTGCAAAGACAATGAAACGCCAACACAAAAGCAGTCTGCTGTGCAAAGACAATGAAACGCCAACACAAAAGCAGTCTGCTTTGCAAAGACAGTGAAACGCCAACAAAAAAGCAGTCTGCTTTGCACGTACCTTTTATGATGAAAATGTGGATGCTGTCTGAAAAAGATACTAGTTCCCATGGTTCTAGGTAATACGCATGGGGGAAGAGTTATGGAGCTGAGGCTCTAAAGTAGTAGAAAGAGATTATTACTGACGATGTCATCATTCAGAATAAACACTGAGAATGTTCTTTACTTTAGGTAACAATGAAGATTTACCATCTACCCCTGTAAATGAGTTGAAACTGGAACACTGGGCACACTGTCACTATTACACAAAATGGACATCAGAATTTACTTATTTACATTAAACCTCACTTGTAATATAAAAAAAGAGGACCATTTCCTCATTTCAAATGATGACACTGGGTATCTATCACTGTCTCAAATGGGGAGTCGACGTTAAAGGATTGGGCACCTCTTAACATCAGTACATGGGGATGCAGGTAAGACAAATAGCATAACTGATGGATAAGGATGATTTATTCATTTATTTATATATTTATTTAATAAGCACATGTGGTGGTTTTCCTTACAGCAAGCACTACATACTTTAGTGCAAACAATTTCAGCAAAAACTCTACTACTACTTGGAAGCTTTTAATCTGGCACAGGTATAATCAGTTTTATTACCAGTTCCACTCTTTTACTAATTTAGTGCCAAACAAATCCCTTAATATTTTCTAAACATAAACACTTTGGCACTTAAAATCACTTTTATTGAACCAAACAGAAATAGCAACTCAGCATTAAGCCTTCCAAGATACTAAAACATCAAAGCTTCAAACATTATATATAGGGTGTTCTATCAATTACCAAACAAATTACATAATTACATAAATTGTTCAAAAGCTATATATAAGGGGAAACGTATATTAAACAGAAAAAAGTTATAATAAATATTTCATTAATAATTAATTATTAATGCCTTTTGACTGCAAAGTTGCAAAAGAAAAGAATATATATACCAAGCTTCCTTTTTAAAAGTATATCTGAAACATTTAACAATGGAGGACACTGACAAGCAAACAAACATTATAAAAAAAACTTTAACATACTGTAATCCTGACTATAGCTCTCCCTAAAGTGCATCACCAGTGGTCTTGTAATAACCCCATTAAGTATGTCCCTAATATGGTCTTGCACTCTTTTACTTGCTTGTCAAGAAGTCTACCCTATACAGCATTTTTTACTTAGGCATTTAAGACGATAAACTACACCCTCTAAATAACAATTTCTATAGTCTAAACAAATACCCATTAATATTTACCCTTGAACTACTGAGAATAAAGGACAGACTGCACACCCCTTGCATACTGTGTTCACATTATCACCTCTAACTAGTAAGGAACACATAACCCTGTCACAACCCTATCACCAATACTTGGTGCACTACGATAAAAATGTTTAAATTTCAGAGAGCTGAAATGCTCTGTGAAGTCACTATTATACCAGTACTTTTGCAAAATATGAGCTATACCTTCCACAAAGGGAGAATAATAGGTTACAAAACAACCTTTATTATCTCTGTGTCCCCTCTTACAAATCTTGCACAAATACTGCCCAACCTTATAATTGCTTTCCTTTTCATATATCTTACTAAAAGATGTAAATAACTCAGTTATGCAGACACACTACACACAATCACAAAACACCCTGTCTCCTGTGGGTCAGAATCTGAGCACAGTGGCTTAATTTGGTTAATACCATGGCAGCTTTACATATAACAGTGCAATATCTTATCACATCTTGAAATGGTATGAGTAACACTTTATGATTCATGCTATCGATATTTTAGTACTTTGGAAATGCCTTTCACATATGCACTTTGTTTTGAGGTTATAAGACTCAGAGAACATGGAAAAGATGACTCAGAAACTTGGGTGGGGATCCTCAACATCAGAATGACAATGGTGCCCAGCACCATCTTGAAAAAATGACTACTGTACATTAATTGGTTATGTTAAGTATCGTGATATTGTAGGGCTGCGTGATTTTTAGATTTAGACAGTTTAGTTTCTGTTGGATCACACATAGTTGAGACTTGAAGCAATTAACTGCAAAAATATCAACTATAGTGTAGCACAGCAGTTGGTACTGGACACTTATTGTTTACTCTATCCCAGCAAAATATAGCAGCAACATATGTTGTTCTACTTTTATTGATGGTTACAGGCTGGGTGCAATTATCGCTAAAAGTGGGGATCAACCAGTCTAGCACAATTATTTACATAATTTGTACAAATGGACAAGTAGCAGCCTTAAATTAAATACAAATAAAGGCCATGTCATGCACTTTGTGACAAAGAATAACCAGTACCCGCATTACCCCGTGTATTCTGGATGATGCAATAAGACACAGACATTTATACACAATAATAGAGAATCCTGACTTCTCTGCCAGTGTTAATGAGATCATACATAGAAGTTAAAGCTATCCAGGGAAATGTGTTCTGATTTCTACCTATAAGAACCAAATGATTATAATGCTAACTTCTCTACATATTCAAGAGAATGTTTGGTGAATCTGGAACATATTCGAATATTCTTCACTACAAATGTTTGGGATTTAAAAGGTTAAGGTATTCAGAATGACATGAAAAGTTCAACTAGAATTATTTATATTATCATCTTATTAGAGGTGAAGTAATTTTTACAGTTAACTATTTCTCTTCA
>NC_056732.1:1234521054-1234661054 GCF_019279795.1 Protopterus annectens | reverse complement strand
TGGATTTTACTATACATACTTTATTATCAGTGAGGCATTTATTCTGTGGAGTGTTTTGTATCTTACTAGTGTGTACATATTAAATAATATTTATGACCAAATGAGATTTCCTTTATATATATTTATTTCTAAGTAGTAATAAACACTGAGGAGAGGGAGAAAATGAGATAAGGAGTGGACAGTGTGTTGACAGAGGTACAGATATCTTGTCATTCGGGTTTGGCACAGGAGCAATGCCAGTTCTTGGATAGATGTTCAAATAGTAGTTGTTTAAAACTGGTAGATTCAGGTGTGTTTTGGAGGGTGTGGGCTAGAGAGTTCTATAATTTGGCTACTTGATTTGAGAATAGTGCTTCACCATGAGTGTTGTTAGCTTTGTTTACTGTGAGAAAGTTTTTATCTGCAGATCTTGGACTTCGTGGGCATGAGTAGGGAAAGTACAGTTTTGTACCTACCATAAATGTAGATGTCCGATAGGTATGCATCTGCAGTCATAACATATGGGTTGTCCTGCCTCAGGCAGCCCTTCGGTCGGCCGGATTCCAAAGTCTGGGTCTGGCCTCGGCTGATGTCGCACTTTCCCCGACGTCAGAGCGTCAGGGGTATAAAAGCATCAGCCGACACCATTTTCCTCAGTTTTTCTTGCCCCAGATACCAGGTGCCCTCTAGGAAGGCTAAATTTGGATAAATGCTGAAAAGTTCCAAACATTTGCAAATTATATACATGAATAAACAAACAAATACACCATAATAGATTCCCCCAGCTAGCTAAAAGAGGGGTAAGTACCCTAGGAATACCACAGAGGGGAAGGAGGGAGGGTAATCCTGACTGCAGATGCATACCTATCGGACATCTACATTTATGGTAGGTACAAAACTGTACTATGTCCTTCAAGGATGCATCTGCAGTCATAACATATGGGTAGAATACCATAGCCAATCTGGGGAGGAGGTACTAAGAGAAGGATGGTGTAGTTAAGATCCCCTGCAGGACTGCAGTTGCAAACCCTGCTCTGGATCTAGAGTATAGAGGTAGATTGTAATGCTTGGCAAATGTATGCACGGAGCTCCAAGTAGCAGCTTCTAAAATGTCCTTGGTAGCCACCCCCCGTAGGAAAGCTGTAGTGGTGGCCGTGGCCCTTGTGGAGTGAGGCCTGATATTTTCAGGAACTGTCTTTCCATGAAAGGAGTAGCAAAAGCGAATGCAATTTCCTATCCATTTTGAAACTGTCTGTTTGGAAATTGCTCTTCCTTGCACCTCCGTTGCATATGCTACAAAAAGTTGGTAAGTCTTTCTGCTAGTTTTTGTTCTGTCCAAATAGTAGCGTAGTTGTCTGTGTATATCCAGGGTGTGCAAAAGTTTTTCCCCTTTATTCTGTGGATTAGGGAAGAACGTAGGCAAGTGAATAGCTTGGTTCAAGGATACCCTAGATACCACCTTTGGCATAAAAGTAGGATTGGTTCTTAGTGACACTCTATCCTGGTGGAAAATAAGAAAAGGCTGCACTGCCATTAACGCTTGTAACTCAGATACTCTTCTTGCTGAAGTGATTGCCAGAAGGAATGCAGTTTTCCAAGATAGAAACTGTAGATCCGCTGATGCTGCTGGTTCAAAAGGAGGTAGTGTCAGTTTTTCCAGCACAAAATTGAGATCCCAGGCAGGTAGAGGGGGTCTTATTGGAGGTTTAACATTTTTGATCCCTCTCAGAAATTGTCTGAGGAGAGGGTGTGAGAAGATGGGTGGATCCACATTGTATTCTGCTGAAATTGCTGAAGCATGAATCTTAATGGAAGAGTAAGACAGGCCATTGTGGAACAATTCTGCTAAGTATTCTAGGATATGTGCTAGGTTTGCCACTGTGACATCTGTGCCCTTTGATGTGCTCCAAATGAGAAATCTCTTCCATTTAGCTGAGTATGTCTTCCTTGTGGAAGGCCTGCGAGCCTCCAGGATAATGTCCTTCACCCTCTGAGATAAAACAGTTTGATTGGAGTTTAAGGAATTTTCCAGGCAGTTAGCTGCAATGTTTTCAAGTTGGGATGCAGGGTCTTGAAATTGTTCTGCGTTTGAAGAAGAGGCCATAGGGGGAGAGGCCATGAATTTGCCTGAGACATGCTTCTCAATAGTGGGTACCAGTGTTGTCTTGGCCAGTCTGGAGCTATTAGTATCACTTTTGGCTGTTCCTCCCTGATCTTCAGTAGAACCTTGTACATCAATGGGAGAGGTGGGAAGGCATATACTGTTAGGGCATTCCAGCTGAAAGAGAGAGAGTCCACCCTCCAAGCTTGTGGGTGGTATGTCCTTGAGCAGAATGTCTTCAGTTGGTGGTTGAATGGGGAGGTGAACAGATCTATCTCCGGCATTCCCCATGTCTTTGTTATGAGTTTGAAAATGTCTGGGTGCAGCATCCATTTGTGTGCATCCATGGTAGTTCTGCTTAAGCTGTCCGCCAGTGCATTTTCTTTTCCTGGCACGAATTGGGCCTGCAGTTGGATATCGAGATTCAGGCATAGATCCCACAGATTCATAGCCATCCGGCATAGAGGGTAAGAATGTGTGCCTCCCTGTTTGTTTATGTACCACATGACCGTGGTGTTGTCTGTCCTTATTAACAGATGTCCTTGTTGGAGGAAGGGTTTGAATGCCTCGATTGCATGCCTCACTGCCAGCATTTCCTTTTGGTTTATGTGCATGCATAGTTGCCTTTGAGGCCATAGGCCTTGGATACATTTGTCCTCCATGTGTGCTCCCCATCCTCGGTCTGAGGCGTCCGTGGTGATGGTCTGCCTTGTTTTTAGTTTGTTGAAAGGCAACCCTCTGTTGGACTGGCAGGCTTGAGCCCACCACAGGAATTCCTTTTGAAGGCATGGAATGATTGGTATCATGGTTTCTAAACTGTGACTGTGTTGAGACCATACACTCCTTAGGTACCATTGTAATTTCCTCATATGCAGCCTGGCATGTGGGATTAAAATTATGCAGGATGCCATGTAACCCAGGGCCTGCAGGATTTTCCTTGCAGTAAGCTGAGTTTGTCTTGTCAGAATCATGAAGTAATCTGGAAGTTGTTTTTGTTTTTCTTCTGTGAGAAAAGCCATCTGGGTGTTTGTGTCCAGATCTGCACCCAAAAAGGTTATCCTTTGGGACGGTACTAGTCTTGACTTTTGGATGTTGACTGTGTATCCCAAGGTCTGTAGTAGGTGTATGGCATAGGCCAAGTCCTTTAACAATTTTTTCTTGTTGTCCGCTTGTATTAGGCATTCGTCCAGGTATGGATAAATTTGAATTCCCTGTAGTCTGCAATGTGCAATTACTGATGCCAGGCATTTCGTGAATACTCTGGGCGCAGTAGATAAGCCAAAGGGCAATGCTGAGAATTGATAATGCTCTGATCCTGCAAGAAATCTGAGGTCTCTTCTGCAATCTGGTCGGATAGGGACGTGCAGGTATGCCTCCTTGAGATCTAGAGTCACCAGCCAAGACTCCTTGCCCAGCATGGGAAGAAGTTGCTGTAGGGTCAGCATTTTGAATTTTGACACAATGAGATAAGTGTTCAGTGCGGACAGGTCGAGAATAGGTCTCCATTGGTTTTCTTTTCTTGGTACAAGGAATAGTCTGGAGTAAAATCCTTGGCCTTGTTCTGAACATGGTACTTTTTCTATAGCTTTCATCTGAAGTAAATTGCTGATTTGTCTTAAAGCCTCTGCCTTCTGACTTGGTGGAAGGTTTGGCATTCCGCTTCTTTTTGGCAAAGTGTGGAAGTGAAACCTGTATCCTTTGTCTATTATTTGCAATGTCCATGTATCCTTTGTAATGCAATGCCAGTTTTTTGAGAATAAAGCCAGCTTTCCGCCCAAGGGTGCTTCCAGTTGATCCCTGGTAGGCGGAATCAGAGTCAAGTCATTGGGTCTGTCCTGTAGTAGTGGTTGTAGTTGTAGCTGTTGCACTACTCCTCTGGTTGGCGGGCTGCCACTGACGGCCTCTGTAGGAGCCCTTCGACTGACCTCTGCCTCTAGGGCGCCTGTTCCTGCCTCTCTGGGCTCTGTTTGAGTCTGGAAAGGACCAATTCTTTGTAGGCCAGTTTCTGCTGAATCTCGGTGGTTGAACTTGCAGGAAATCTTTAACTGTTTGCACAGATTTTGCTTTTTCTTCAACCTTTTTTAGAATCTCCTGTGCAGGAGAGCCAAATAAATTTTGTTTCTCCATTGGAGCATCGAGGAGTTTAGCTTTGACATGGTCTGGCAAAGATTGCTCCTTCAGCCAGGCATGCCTACGAATAACTGCCCCAGTCATAGCTGATCTAAATGAAGCCTCCAGTGCATCATAGCCACATTTTAAGAAATGATTACTAACCTGTTGTGAGTTATGTACCAAATCCTGAAGGGATTTACGGTCTAAGGGTTCAGTAGAAGAAAGTTTCTTATTCAGTTCGTCTAACAAATACTCTTGGTACTGTATCATATGGAATTGACAGTTTAATGCCCTGACAGAAAGAGTTGCAGATGTATACACCTTCTTTCCCCATCTCTCTAAAGCTCTAGACTCTCTTTCAGAGGGTAGGGGATTTTTGGCAGTAGCGGCTGCAACCCCTTTAGGGCCCTGAGGAATAGTTTCTGGGTCTGCAGCATGGGCTTTATACAGATGGAAATGAGAATCCGGGACCCTGTAATATCTGTCAGGTTTGGCAGGGGCCGGAGGAAGAGTATCAGGGGCTGTACTGACATCATTGTACACATCATCAATTACATTTAGAACAAGAGGTATAGCTAAGGGCCTATGCTGAGGCAAATGCAAAAAGGTCCTTAATCTTTTTCTAGAATCAGAGAAATCCTGACCTTGCCAATGAAAGTGCTCTCTCATGGAGTGTAAAGGCTCCCCAAAGGAAAACTCTTCAGGAGGGGAGGCTGAAGGGATAGATTCCTCTGCATCTGAATCCTCATAAGGCGAGTAAGCCCCTTCCTGGTGGTCTGACAAGTCAGATCCATCTGTGGAGTCATCTGAGGAGTGTGGTTCAGAGGGGTCAGTCCTGGGCCTTTTGTCTGGAGGAGGTTGAGAGGCCCTGTCTGGGTGAGGTTGTGAACCCCTAATTAGGGAGATAAGGTCCACAGCAAGGCTGAGGATCTGTGAACTTGAGGTAGGCCTCTGGGATATAGATTTGGCAGGCAAAGCTTTTGATAGTTTGGCAGCTTTAGCCCTAGAAAAGGCCTTAATGGACATAGAAGCTGGGGGCCTGGCTGCCCCACGTGCAGGGGTAGAAATGTCCAAAGGTAGGGTGTCGGACAATTCCTGAACACTAGCTTCGGTAGGTAGTTCTGAAGCCGACTCAGCCGGGGCCTCTCGGGCCTCGGTGGTCGGAAGTATGGTTTCGGAAGAAGGAATCGCCGAGGACTCGGATTCGGCCGAAACCGAGACACTCGCGGTAGGCCTAGCCGTGGTTTCAGCCGAAACCGCAGGCCGTGAGTGTCGGTCCTTTTCCTTGCGTTTTTTGACCATATGCGAAGTCGGAGTTTCCGACGGCATTTTATAAGCAAAAGCGGCTCCAAAAAATTCCTCTGCATACTCCGACCGATGTCTAAGAGTTCGTCGGTTGAAGGAGGCACAGGCTAAACAGGCCGATACGTCGTGGTCTGGTCCTAAGCAAGGAAGGCAGTAAGAATGGAAATCCTTATGAGGTATTTGTTTCCCACAAGTTAAACAATTATTTACTTTGTCTGACATCGGCTGAGGCAAGAAAGAGTCCCCAACGGGGTACTTAGCTTTTTTCAAAGTCTTCGGTAGCTGAAATCACTGGATCTGACAGACCGGCACTTGCGAACAGCTTCTGCTTCGGGCACCGCGCGGCAAGAAAGACTGAGGAAAATGGCGTCGGCTGATGCTTTTATACCCCAGACGCTCTGACGTCGGGGAAAGTGCGACATCAGCCGAGGCCAGACCCAGACTTTGGAATCCGGCCGACTGAAGGGCTGCCTGAGGCAGGACAACCCATATGTTATGACTGCAGATGCATCCTTGAAGGACATCAACAAGTTCCTCGAGGGATGGGCAACTGTCAGGATGGAAGATGATATTGTGTGTGAATTTAAGTTGGTAGAGACAAAGGAAGTTAGGTAGCTTGAGCCAGTTTAATTTATGTAAAGCAATACAATGGTGGGTTTGGTGGGAATGGTTGGCTACAAAACAAGCTATTTTGTTGTAGCAAATTTCCAGTTTGGTTAAGTCTGACTTTTTATTTTTAAGTTGGTAAAGAGGGGCAAAGCATATAGGATGTAGAGAGAAGGAAGGTTCTGGATATGTCTAGTCTGGTATTGTCAGTGAGGAATGGCTTGCTTCTGTACAGTGGGCCAAGTTTGATGTGAATTTTCTTAATTGTGGTGGCTATGTGTTGGTCAAATCTGAGTTTGTTGTCAAATGTCACTCCAAGGAGTTTTGCATGCTCAACTGGTTGGGTGACTGTGTTGTTTGCTGAGAGAATGGTGAAAGGCGAGGTGGTCGGTGATTGTTTGCTACTGGTAAATAGCATTAACTATGTCTTTTTGGGGTTGAGGATTAGTTGTGACTTACTTAGATATGTGTATATATCATTAAAAGCTTGTTGGGCTACTACTTGGAGGTCTGGTAAGGTATCTGCTGAGCAGATTAAAGTTACATTGTCCGCATATTGAACTACTTTAGCGTGTGTTGTGAATGAGGCTAGATCATTAGAGAAGATGCTGAAAAGAAGGGGGTCCTAGTAGAGACCCTTGGGGAACTCTAACCAAGACAAGTATGCATATACACATGGCCATACATGGTTATAACTTCAAAGAGTGAACACTAATATAAGCAAATGTTTTTACTGCTGTAAAAAAAGAAAGTGAACACTAGTGAACATTCTTTCAAATGGAGTTTTTGCCAGCAGCCTTTTGTATGGGATAATGTTGCAGTGGGAAAAGGGAATTTGCCCTTACTTCGCAATTGTGCAATCTCAGATTTATTATACATAATTAGCAGGGGGGTGGGGGGTGCTGTAGATAAAATAAAATTTTACTTTTGCATATTTTCAATCACTTCTAATTCACACTAAAATGATCCCTGTCTGTACGATTACTCTTGTGAGAGTTGGACATTTCATGAACCATACACACACACACACACACACACACACACACACACGCACGCACACACACGCACGCACACACACGCACACACGCACACACACACGCGCGCGCACACACAAACACACCCACACACACACCCACACACACACCCACACACACCCACACACACCCACACACACACACACACACGCCCGTGTGTGCACAGTTCACTCTCCTAGTGTAAACTGGAAGTGCATGCTCCTAATTTATTACTAAAATGAGATTTGTTATTATAGCTCTCTTTATTTTCCCTTAATTTTCTTATAAGCCACCTATTCTCCCCTTTCCCTGCACCAAGTGGCCTCTATTCCACCACAGTGATATAGAAGTGTTGCTATGCCCCCTGCTAAGTCGCCTGGTTGGCATTTCAGCTGCCTAGTCTCTCTTCAAACATCTTCTACTTTCTTTGATGCATCTTATTTCACTCCTCATATATGCCATTCTGCCCCTCTTACTCACCAAGTTCTTTGCACATAGTTTTTACTCGCATCATTTAAATGCACCCAACACCTTTTAAAGCTGAAACAATTCTTAACTAACCCTTCTGTTCTGTATCATATCCCCTTATAATTACAGCTGTGCATAAAATATCTGTTCACGACAAACAAAATGAGCAGAGCAGTGGTGGAAGATAGTAGTCCAGGTCACCACCACTTTACACAGACATTTTGGAGCACTGCGGGAATGCTGGCCTGATGCTAATGGATCAGCACAGTAGTTTTTCCAGGCCTCTTTTAACGGTTTGTATTTTAAAACCACATAGTTTGCATGATTCAAAATGAAGATGAATAACGGCAAGGTAGTCTTCTATAAAAGCTATGATCAATACATAAAACATGTATAGTAACATTTGGAAACAAGTCAACTATTTCAGCTACATCACCGGTTGATTTACCTACCATCCAGATCTTGGAAGTTGTTGAGATTTTACCATGCTGTTCAAACATCCAACCGTGATATGACAGAAGCTTCTTTAGTGTGTAACGCATTGTTAGAAGAACGGTGACCCATAATCCTGTTCCAAACAATACTCCACTGAGGATCATCTTTTGTGACTGATTGGTCAAATAACCCCTACATAAACAAAAAAAATAACTTATTTTAATGACACACTACTAAAGAAAAAAACTCAGTGTCATCACAATGTGATTTAATAACATGCAATATACAAGAATCAGCACAGATAAATGAATTGTAAAAAAAAAAATTGGGGGCTGGGGGGCATAAATGTATTCTCTGAATGATTTAAAAAAAATCTGTGAATATATCAAGTCAAAGTTTATATATATACATATAAAACTGTCTTTCGGCTTTTCCCGGTTAGGTGTCACCACAGCAGAAATCCGGACCGCTAATGATTGGCAGTAGAGTTTTACATGCTGGCTTGCCAGGCCTAACGCACAACCTTCAGCGAAGGAACGCCCATTCACGCATGTCGACATACTGAAGACTCTCTAACTGAGATATACACATCTATATATATATATATATATATACATATATATACACATATATATATATATACACACATATATATATACACACATATATATATATATATATATATATATATATATATATACATATATATATATATATATATATATATATATATACATATATGCTTATATTTTGGTTAGAAAGAGAAAACAAAATTTCATTAACTATTCCTTACATTAATATACAAGGCAATGTAGAAGTGCATGTATTACTGCTAAGTAAATCAGCTATTCATTTACATTCTTCTGTGTACTCAAAAACCTAGTGCTATTTAAGCAATATGTCATCTAATCTTTGGTATTCCCAAGCTGTGTTCTCAAGTAGGCACATAAATACTGCATAACACAGTCCAAACATTTTCCGCAGGTTCTTCCAGAACATGCTTAGGACCAGTAATCAAAACAGAACATGCTTAGGACCAGTAATCAAAACATCAGCAGGAATTGGCATTGAGAATACATTTCTCTAGATGGCATTCACATACCAGAAAGATTTCAGATATGCAGGCCTTGTATGTTAGTCCTCCATATGTAATTTTTCCATAAACCCAGGGTATCCATGAGGACAGGCTCCTTATCATGCCAAAAATGCAATACAAATCAGTCAGCTTTCCAATATTCCTCCCTAACCAAGCCAGTCTTGGGAAGTACATTTTGCTCTGCTGGCACTGCCTAAATCACAGACTTTATTTGGATAATTCCTCCAAAATACAATGTGCTAGCAAGTATGGCAGGTGCACGAGCCACAGTAGCTTGAATATTCAACAAACAAAAAGGCCAGCACCAGGGATGGAAGCAGAAATAGAAGCAAAAATATTTTATTGTTTGAAGCAGACCGGTTTCAGCTTGTAGCTTTCCTCAGTGGTTATACATGATATGTGGTTGACAAACTGCATTTAAATAATAGAACCAATGAAGCAAATAATGACATCATTTCCTGTTAGACCCAAAAAAAGGTTGTGCAAATGAAATAACATGTATACATATGTATATATAATATTATGTATATGAAAATATAGAAGTTAGCAACAAAAATTGAATGTATTCAAAAGAATATAGATTATAAAATAACTGGACATTTTGTTTATTTGGATAATGAAGAACATAATGGAGGACTCCCACCTTTTTGTTTCATTTTTATCAATGAAATATGATGCCAATGTGTCAAACAAAACCCTACATCTTTGGCTTTTACACTTAAATTTCTCCAAGTCTTTTGGGTTTTTAATACCATGACAGGGAATGGACCCCATTCCTAAGTCAAAGTACGATTAAAGTTCATGAAATTAGTATTGTTTCAATCTCTGATGTCAGCCAGATGTGGCTTTCACATAGTGAATAGAGCTCTGTTACTAAAGGTATGGCAAACTTACCTGAATCTTCTTATGCTTATAGTACCAGATGTACCGCCACTTAGCAAGCCATCTTTTCAATACTCTGATGGATGTTACTTCTGCTATGTGGGTATCTCTGACCTACACTGTGACACAGCATAAGCTGGACGTGATTTCCAGGAATAGGTCTGGCTTTGGATTGCCCATATCTACAGTATTCTTCCATGAGGATCACCTAAGAGTATAAGCCTGGGACTTTGTCCTAGACGAGTTAGAGATGAAACTCCTAATGAAAAATTACTGCAATGATAAATCTATATTTACAGTTTCATCTCTGTCACCATTTCTCCTTCTTTTTCTACCATAGGAGTTTAACATTTTTTTAATATTTTGCAGGACTGGTCCAGTATCTCCCCTTCCTGCACTCAGATGACCTGTTCATTCCTATGTCAGGGCAAGAGTCCTCCAGCGAATTTGTTTTCCTGGTAGAAATGAGAGTCGGGGATGTTAGGGAGTGAGCCAATCTGCAGATCTTGCAGACTGTTCTATCCCAATCCCTACTGCAGCCTTGTGAGTTCTGCTGTGACTGTCTCTGGGGGTGCATGACTCCTTCAGCCTATGCACAGCTTACTGACCAAGTGGTACATCGTTTGCAGCACTGGTACTCTGGCTCTTCATGCTGTGGTAATAGGTTCATAGGTTCATACTAGGCTATCTGCCCTAGGGCATTTATAAGCCTAGCCAGAGTGTGTTTGGCTTTCACCACCCATTTTAAATTAAATTTTGCTATGCCCTTTTTCGAGGTTAGTATACTGTGCCTCTGTCTAACAGTGACACAGAAGTGATACCTGGGGTAAACCTACGATCTCCCATCCACTCATCAAGATTCCTCTTGAAGAGAGTCAATGAGGGACTCTGCCTAACCTGGACTGGGATTTTATTCCAGAGTGAAGGGAGCCTCTGGGTTATGAATCTGTCCCTCCAGCATGTCCTATTTATTTCAGTGCTGAGGTTCAAGTCTCTCGAGCGCTTAGCTCGATGGGATTTGGATTTTCTGAGGTGCAGCATGTCCATTAATTCCGGGTTGGACATGGCTTTATACGTCAGGCACAGATCGCCTCTGAGCAGGCGGTATGCCACTGAGTAGAGCTGGAGTTTCTTTAACCGGGCAGCATATGGCATCTGTTTGAGCCCTATGATCCTTTTGGTGAGGTACTTTTGGGGTCTTTCCAGTTGCTGCAGGTGTCTGGTAAGGTAAATCCCAAAAGGGGCATTGTACTCAATTGTGGGCCTGATGAGGGATGAGTAAAGAGGCACGATGACCTCCCCTGATCTAGATGTGAATCCCTTCATGATTAGGTGGGCTATATAAAATGTTTTTCTAACCACTTTGGCCATGTGGTTGTCAAATGACTGATTGCTATCAACTTGGGTCTCCAGGTCCCTAATTACTTCTTCTGTACTTAATGGATTACCACCTATGTGGTAATTTGTGGGCACTTTGTTCTTACCAAAGGGGATCACTATACACTTTTTGGCGTTTAGCTTGAGGCCATGGCTCTGGCACCAGTTGTCTTTTTCAATGAGGCCCTTTTGGAGGATGCTTGTGTCGGCTGGAGAGTCGATTATGGCGCCCAGTTTGCAGTCATCTGCGAACTTAGTCAGCCACAGTCCTTCCGTGTTGGCCTGTACCTCCAAGAAATATATACCGAACAAGAGAGGTCCCAGGACTGAGCCTTGTGGGACGCCACTTGTAACTGGTTTGGAGTCTGACATGGCTCCAGCAATTCTAACCATGTGGGTTCTGTCCTTGCGCCAGTTTGCAGCCAATCTAGTGACATAGGGGTTTATATTTAAGCTGGTAAGCTTATCTATAATGCCCGAATGGGGTATTGTGTCGAAGGCTTTTGCGAGGTCCAGGTAGGCTTTATGGACCACCTTCCCCTCGTCAATGGCCTTGGTGGCTGTTTCAAAGAAATCAACCAGGTTTAAGAGGCAGGATCTGCCCTTAAAGCCGAACTGGGTAGGATCCAGTGTCTGTAGGTCCCCAATATCTTTATTTATGAGGTCCATGATGATCCTTTCCATAGCTTTGCTGACCAAGCTAGTCAGGCTTATGGGGCGATGGTTTCCAGGATCCGTTGAGGCACCACGTTTGTGGAGAGGGACCACTGTTGCTGTACGCCACTCTTTGGGTACATATCCTGTAATAAGGCTGACACTGAACAGTAGTTTTATGTTTGGTTTAGCTCTTCTTGGAGTTCATGTAGGACGCAGCCCGGGACACCGTCTGGTCCCATTGATGCTGTGTTTTTTGCTTTGGAGATGGCAGCTCTTACCTGAGCATCTGAGATGTCAGGGGGGCAGCACTCTGCTGGGATAAATATTTGCCCTTTTGGTGGGGAGGGGGGAGGAAGAAGTTTGTGCTGAACCTGTCAGCTAGGATGTTGGCAATGTCTGTGGGTTCGGTGTATTTTTTGTCATTTTGGACCAATTCTGAGCATATCTGGGAATTCCCACCCAGGTTCCTAACATAACTAAAGAAAGCCTGCATTCTTGCCGATGCTGACAATGAAGTGTGTTAAGCTGCCTCTCTCCCCCATAATGGGTGATGCAACATCAGCCAGTCCCTCCTATCCTCCTCTGCCGGATCCCCTCAGTACCCATGTTGCTAGCTGAACATGAATAACCCATGGTACAGTTATGGGAGCATGAATAATCCATGGGGCAGTTATGGGAATGTGAATAACCCATGGTGCAGTTAAGGGAACATGAATAATCCATGGTGCAGTTACAGCTGCAGTTACAGGAACATGAATAATCCATGGTGCAGTTATGGAAACATGAATAATCCATGGTGCACTTATGGCTGCAGTTATGGGAACATGAATAATCCATGGTGCAGTTATGGCTTTATCCCTTTGTAAGACAGGGCCAGGCAAGGGGGTCTAAAAAGTATGTTGTCCTGCCTGGGATCTTGTCTCTAGGCATTTCATTTGTTCTTATTTTATACCCTTTATTTTATCGGGGCTATCAGTTACCTGGAGAGGGGTCCTTAGCTGTAGAGGAGTATGGATAAAGAGGAGGAGGTGTGGTAGCCTGGGAAAATTTTGTGAGTTGTGCTGACTAAATTCTGCCAGTTTTAGTCCTAGAACTTATAGAGATTAAACTGCCAGTGCAGATCTACTGTTATATTAAGTTCATAATTTCATATACTACACAACTTATTTCACTTCTAACATCACCTGAACTAGTGAAGGCATTTGATTATTTTCGGCCAAATTAGCTGATAAAATTTTGAGAACTCTTTCTTAGATGGCTTGGAATTCTAAATTTTTACTTTGCTGGCAGATTAATGAGTAGGTAGCAATTTATGTAGAGGATTATGATTAGTTCGCCAATCATAACCTGCTTATGTGTTTGAGAGATGGATGCCAACAAATTCACCTCAACAGTGAAGCTCATGAGGTGAATCTTGGCATCCAAGTCAAGAACACATAACAATATTGTAATCGCTGAACCTATCGCAAGTCTTTGTAGTGCATGGAGGTTTATCTGCTCCATGTACTGCAAGTATCAGGGGAAAACCCGTAAAACACTTAGCAAGTGCTGTCAAAGAAGTAGTGTAATGCAGTCCATTACATTTACACTCACCTTTCATACCTCTCAACTGTTTAGATTTTTGCAGGATATCAAGATTACTGCGTCATACTTTTGGTCTGTTCCTCATAAAATCTATGTTTTTTCAGACAAACCACAAGTCGCTAAATAATGACATCCATTTGAGTTTCATACTTCATATCCTTCAGGAAGTGATACCAATGTATCCTGTTATCAACTGAGATTGTTTGAGAAGTTTCAGACACCTTACCCGTATGGACAGCAGGCAGAGACCAATCTTTTATTTCTGTTGCTGTCATTTGCTAGTCAGTACAGGCAGATTTTACTGCCAGGTGTTAGACTCGACCTTAACAATATAAACAGGGGGTGCTTCACATTTGTTAAGGTCAGGTCACAAGCCATTCTGGTGCTTAACTGGTTTTTCTTTTTCCGAATACTGGAGAGTAATCACTGTGCTCCATGCACGACATTTAATTATTTTTTGCTTTTAAGTAATTTTTTTGTTTGGTCTTCAGTCAGTACCTGCATGTCTAAGAGATGCATTAATGTTACGAAGTTTGGGTAACCACTGGAGTGCATTTATTTGTTAAATTAATTGATTTGTACAATGGAAAGCAAAATCAGGCTTCTTCCATGCGGATGGACATCTCAGCATAAGTTCCATGATTCTTTTAGACTTCACTCTCATTCTGTTAAGATTTTTCATGAATTTCAGATCACTAGTTTATTATAGTTTTTGCTATGTGCATTTTCTCTCTCCAGTCATTATGTCTGCATGAGCAAAGAATTTATCACTATTTACAAATAGGTTCACATTCTTCTATTTCTCACTGCTCAGTTTCAGTTTATTCATTCTTGATCAGTTATTACTCATTCACAAACTTCTACAACTCCCTAATTTTTTTATCATTAATAAGCTTTTTAGTCAATTTTATATTCACTGCATGCACATCTACTATATATTAAGTCATTGATATTAGTGAGTTTAATCAAGTTGTTATGAAAAAAAACAGCCTTATCTTGAAAATCTGTGGAACTACACATTTCATCTCGGCCAGTAACCACAGTATTGCATGTTTTACTGTTTCTGCATTATTCATAATCTTACCCAATTTAGTAAAAGTTTCATTGTACAAACCATGGCTAAATTTCCCAACTGCAACTTACTGATCATTTGAACCAAAAGGTATCGAAAGTCAGAAAACATGATACTGTCCAGTAAACTGTTAGCATCTGCAGTAAACACGGTTTAGCCACAAATCAAACAAGTTCTGTACAGTGCTGTCAGAGTTTTTGTCTGCAGAGATGGTACATTTGTATGCTTATATACTTCTGTTTTGTTTTGTTCACCCTAATATTTTCATTATGTACAACATCCCTCTTTCTTCAGGTCTGAGGAACCAATACCCCCCAAAAGACATTTCTAAGGTATTGCACATTAATACACCAAAAGCTCACCATGCTTTTGTATGTTTAACTGGTAAGCCATCATGTCAGTTTGTTTAACCTGGGATAGCAGCAGCAAAGAGAAGTTGACTGAAAGCAAAGAGTCATTCCCTTACTCTCACAGCCTCCTGAAAAAGGGGAGAAGAGTGATCCCCCCACTTGTTTATGTACCAAACCATTTTTACATTGTGAGAGCCAACTGCAATTTCACTAACAAGGTCGTGGAAAGCCTGCATGGCAAGGACGACAGCCCTCAGATTCAGAACACTGATGTGCAGAATGGCCACTTAGGACATCTAAATGCCATGGATCGCCAATTCCAAATAATGCTCCAACTGAAAGCTTTGGCATCCATAGCCATTGTCCAGCTGTGAGAAAGGACCTAAAAAGGCCTGCTCAGAGAGGAGTTTGAGCACAAAAAAGATGTTCCTTAAACTTTTGTGGATATCCTACCTGGAGTACTTACAAGATATACAAGGTGATCCCAACTGAATCTTGACAGTCCACTGAAGAACCCCCATGAAGCATCAAGTGTGGAGCAGCATGGCAATCCTGGACAAACCTGAAGAGAACAGCCGCATGAACCATGCTGTTGTGTATTATTTGTATAAGTTTTGTTTTGGTAACATGAATTCTGTCCATAAGTAGGACAGATCATCAGACCAAAATGTTTAGGGTGTAGCTTATGAAGGTTACCAAACCCAATTTGGTTTTGTTTACGGTAGATCATGCTTATTAAACCTGCTGGACTGCTTCGAGAATGTCACCAAAGCCCTGGATGAACGCAAAACAGTACATACAGTTCATCTTAACTTAGCCAAGGCTTTTGGCACAATTCCCCATTTAGGCATCATTGAGAAACTCACACAGCTAGGAATTATCCCACGTCACGAGATGGGTAGCCAATGGAATGCATACAGTCAAAGTTGGGGATTCCACCTCTACCAGAAGTCCAGTTACCAGTGATGTACCACAAGGATCTGTGCTGGGCCCCCTACTGTTTGGAATCTATTTCTCAGAAGTCTGGGTAAAAACAGATGGCCTGTGGCTTAACAAGTTCACCGATGACTGCAAACTGTGAGTCTCCCAATGATGTTGACATACTATAAAAAAGGGCTTACACAGACAAATGACTGGTGCCAAAGCCATGGACTCAAACTAAACACAAAATAATGTGTTATCATCCCTTTCGGCAAAGGGAAAGTCCCTGCAAATTACAATATTAACAGTACCCTCCTTAGCTCAAACCCTATGGTGAGAGATTTGGGAACACAGGTTGATAGGATCATAGGAAGTTACTAGGCTATTGGCCCTGAGACCCTTATAAGCCCAGCCAAGAGTTTAGCCCATGCATAGAGAAATCAGCACACAATGCCCCTAACCAGCAGGGACACGGGTAGAATCCCAGGGATGTATTTTCTATTTTCCATCCATTTATCCAGGTTGTGCTTAAAAAGGGGTAAAGAGGTACTATGCTTGACATGGAGAGGGAGTCTATTCCATAGATGGGGGAGTCTCTGGGACACAAATCCGTCCCACCAACAAGTCCTATTGATGTCACAGACCAGGTTGAGGCCACTTGTACAGGTTACTCGAGTGGAGCTTGACTTGTGGATATGCAGCAGTCCCATCAAGGCGGGGTCCGAAATTGCCTTGCATGCCAGACAGAGGTCACCTCTGAGGAGTCTGTATGAAACAGATTAGAGGGTTAGGCCTTGTAGCCTATCTGTATTTGGTAGATTCTTTGAGGCCCTGGATTCTCTGGGTGGGGAATCTCTGGGGTCTCTCCAGCTGCTGCATGTGCTTTGCGATGTACATGCCAAATGGGGCATTGTACTCAATAATGGGCCTTACAAGGGAAGAATACAGGGATGTTATGACCCCCTTGTCTCTGGATGAGATACCCTTACTTATGAGATGGGCCATGAAGAGAAGCAACATGGTGGTCAAAAGTCAGGTTGCTATCAATCTGGGTGTCCAAATCCTTCACGACTGACTGTGTGCTTAGGACATTGTTATTAATGTGATCATTTGTGGGGACATCACTCTCCCCAAAGGGGATGATGATGCATTTTTTTGTATTCAGCTTGTTGCTATGTTTCTGGCACCAGTCATTTGTTTGGTGAGACCACGTCACTAGGGGAATTGTTGACTGTTCCCAGCTTGCAGTCATCTGCAAACTTGGTTAGCCATAGCCCACTGTTTTTTTCCTGTACCTCAGAAAATTATATCCCAAATAACAAAGGCCTCAAGACTGAACCCTCGGGTATGCCACTCGATACGGGTCTACTGCTTGAGGTGGCTTCACCTATTTTGACTAGGTGGGTTCCGTCAGTAAGCCAGTTAGCTACCCATCTGGTAACATATGGATTGATGCCTAGTTGAGAGAGTTTATCTATTGTGCCCAAGTGGGGTATAGTATCGAAGCAACCGTAACTTCGATTGCTATGTGTCCACAGTGGTAAGAAAGGATTTCTATGTTGCACATCTCATAAGCGAGGGCATCACATCCAGAGCTAAGGATGTTATAACTCCCCTGCATTCATCCTTCAACAAACCACTAAAACGATACAACACTCCCTTCTGTATGTACCTCACCAGACACCTGCAGCAGCTGGAAAGACCTCAGAGGTTTCTCACCAACAAAATTCAGGGCTTTCAACATATGACCTACATGGACAGACTGAAGGCCCTAACCTGTCCTCTGCATCTTTTAGGCTGCTGAGAGGCAACTTGTGCCTGGCCTACAGAGCAATCTTGGACCCTGCCCTAATGGAAATGCTGCACATCTGCAAGTCAAATGGGAGAAGATTCACTCACTCTAGGGATCTTATCCTAGCCTGTGACATTACGAGGACATGCTGGTGAGACATACGTCTCCCAGAGATTGCCACTCCTCTGGAACAAACTCCCAAATCATGTAAACCAGAGCTCCTCAATGACCCTATTTAAGCGCAACTTAGACAACTGGATGGGGGACCATAAATTTACCCCAGGGGTGTCACCTATGTCCCCCTTGTATAAGGGCAGTCTATGCTGACCATAGACTCGCACTGCAAAAATAGACCATACAACTTGGTCAATAAGGAAACAAGGGTATAAAAAGACTAGGCTTATAAAGGCCTTAGGGCCAACAGCCTAGTAACCTTCTATGATCCTATAATCAACTGACACTTGGTAAAACTCACTATTATTCTGGAAGATGGGAACAGTTCCAATAGCAAGTCCCAGGAAGTAATTAGACACTGTATTTTGGGGGTTGCAAAAAGCCAGTCATCTACATAAGGGAAGAACCTGAAATCTTGGAGTCAGAGAACTGCTGTGATTACTCACAGGTACTCAGCAAACACCACAGGAGTTGTGATGGGACCAAATGGCAGTGACATGAACTGACTATGAATGCCCCTACTCAGAGGTGGAGAAACCTCCTGGACTATTTGGCTACCTTGATGTGCAGGTATGCATCCTGAAGCTCAAAAGAACATATCCAATTTCCTTCAAAATGACTAGGAAGAATGACATATCATGACTATCTAAAGGAGCTCATTTACAACCTGACTTAGTCCACTTACTCTGAGTACGAGAATGAGGTCTTCATTTACTCTGAGTACGAGCACGAGGTCTTCATTTACTCTGAGTACGAGGTCTTCACTTACTCTGAGTACGAGGTCTTCACTTACTCTGAGTACGAGGTCTTCACTTACTCTGAGTACGAGGTCTTCACTTACTCTTGAGTATGAGCATGAGATCTTTTATCTGAAACTAAAAAGAACCTCGAGTACAAGCCATGCCCTTTCTGCTTGGGTGGGACCTCTTGGATGGCTCTTTTTTGTAGTAGGTTCTGGGTCCCCAGATTTGCCACATTTCTTAGATGGGGTGGGATGAAAAGCAGGGGAAGTCACTTCCATTGGAAGGGGAAGGGTGGAACTGGAACAGCCTCTGCATACTATGCCCCTTTATCCACTTGGCATATGGGTTGGGTGTTAACATAATGATTAAGGTGATTACCTCACAGACACAAGATACTACTTTTGATTTGCATCTTTGAGGCAATCTAGCTAGGTTTAAAATAGCCCACAAAGGTAGATAGCCTAGAACTTACCTAAACCTTTATGTAACAGCCTCTCATGATGACTGGTGGAGGGAGAGACAACAACTTATTTCCTGCAGAGGGCAGGAGATGGGCATGACAGTCATTAACACACTTGAAGAGCACAGTTGCATGAATCATGCCGTTGTGTATTATTTGCAGAAGTGTGGTTTTGATAATATGAACTCTGTCCACAGGCAGGGCCACTCAGCAGACCAAAGTGTTTAGCATGCAGCCTATGAAGGTAATCAACTGACACTTGGTGAAACTCACTATTATTCTGGAAGATGGGAACAGTTCCAATAGCAAGTCCTGGGAAGTAATTAGACACTGCATTTTGGGGCCTACAAACAGACAGTAACCTACATAAGAAAAGAACCTGAAATGTTGGAGTCAGAGAGCTGCTGTGATTACGCACAGGTACTTAGTGAACACCACAGGAGTTGTGATGGATCCAAATGGCAATGATATGGACTATGACTGTCCCTTATTCAGAAGTGAAGAAACGTCCTGGACTTCTTGGCTATCTTGATGTGTAGGTATACATCCTGAAGGTCCACAGAATATATCCAATTTCCTTCAGACTGGCAAAGACGAATGAACAGTACTTTGAATATTCAAAAGGTCTCCTTTGTGACCTGATTTAGGCCACTTATGCTGAATATAGGCACAAGGTATTTTATCTTTGTTTGACACTAAAAAGTACCTTGAGTAAAAGGCATACACCTTCTGCTTGGGTGGGACTTCTTGGATGGTTCTTTTTTGTAGTAGGTTCTGGGCCCCCAGATTTGCCACATCTCTTAGATGGGGTGGATTGTAAAGGAGGGGAAGACAATGCCATTGGAAGGGCAAGGAAGGGACTGGAATAGCCTCTGCATATTATGTCCCTTTATCCACTTGGCATATGGGTTGGGAGTTGGCATAATGGTTAAGGTATTTAGCTCACAGACGCAAGGTACAGGATTTGATTCTTATCTTTGAGGGAAACTAGTTAGGCTTACAATGGCCCACAATAGCAGATAACCTAGAACTTGCCTATAAAGCTTCATGTGACAACCTCTCATGATGACTAGTGGTGGAAGAGACAACACCTAATTGCCTCCAGTGGGTAGCAGATGGGCATGGCTTTAGAGATTCCAACCAAGCCTCTGGAAGAACAATGGGGTCCCTAGTTATAATGTCAAAGCTCATCTCTTTGGAAGAGAGGTAGCTTTGCAAGTTAGTGTGTCCTGTAAAGCAACTCCCAGAACATCTGTAGCAGTTTTGAATGGGCCCTGGAAACACAAGTCATATGGGCTCCACTCCCTTCTAGAAAATGGACATTGTGAAACCTGAAACTTCAACTCAACCTTAGTAAGAGTACAGCCCTCACACTCCTGTTTTTCAAGCTCATCTTTTAGAGGTGATCTGAAGCCAAAGTTCTGCAAATGGGACATTTATACATTTAGTCTTAAAAGTGCTCTGCAAACTCAGTAAGACAGGGCCAGGAATAGCATCTGACACTGAGGCTTGTGACTGTCACTCTAGCTGAACCATCTACCACACTATGAGCCAATCCAATTTCCCAGTTAGTGATAGATAAAGCACTGGAAACTGCCAGCTGAGACTAAGTCTTGAGTTCTAGACTCAGCAGAGTAAAGGCATAACTGTCTAGTAGTGCCTTCTGGAATTGTGGCATGTATACTAGGTAGTTACGCACCTGCAGCCAAAAGGCAGAGAATAAAAACATCTGCTTCCTTAGTTTCTTCAGAGCATATGCCACTGAGTCCATGTTTGGCATATGAACAACCTGCACTCTGGTTTGGGAGCATTCTTAAGTGTAGCCAAAACAATGATAAGAGTTAACCACTGGGTTCTTTGTAACAGTATTTAGGCCAAAGGATGTTATTTGGGTCACTGTGCTACAAATGTCACCACATTTGTTTTTTTCCACACATTCTCTACCACCAATCTGACAACTCAAGAAGACTAGGGGACTGGAAGGCCTCTGCCAGCATGAGGTCTGACTCAGGAGTGTCTCGGCATCACTAAGCTTTATGATAAGCTGTAGTATCTCCCCAAGCTTGGGGTCATCAGGTAAAGTGACAGAATCAGCTTCCTGGTCATAGTCTACATCAGACATGGCAGATACTGTAGAAGAGTCGGTGGGCTTCCTCTTGCACTTGAACCTGTAGACTTCTCATCTCCCAGTGACCTTTCCTAATGAAAAAAAAAACAGCTAATGATTTTATAAATACAGTCATGTCTACTTGCCATAAATGTAGATGTTCGGCTGTCTGCATTGTTGCATTAAAACTTCTTGGAATTTCCTGCTGTGGAAGCCCTTTGCTGGTCCAAATACCAAAGATTTATGCTCCTCCCCTAGGCCCAGCAAACACCCTCCCTTCTGAAGTCAGGATGTTGGGGAATAAATGTTCCCAGAAGACTAGACTGAAGCCCCACTCTCCAAGCCGCAGGCCAAGAGCACAACCTGTCCACACTGTCCCCACCAAGCATGAGGCGACAGAGACCTTTTGGAAGCATCTAAACAAGAGGTAGCACACTATACAAAAGCACTTTACAATATAACAGGCAATTTTTTATCATGGAATTTTTACATAAATATTAGTAAGAACGAAACCTTGTTTAACTGCAGGTTCTATGGTACTTACTAGGCTAATGATATACGAGGATCTTCAGTAACCAGGCCTTGTATTCCCACTAACTAACTACAGTTACTTTAGTCCTTTCTAAACATTAATGAAATCAAGTGGGGTATATGCCTTACAGTTTACCCACCAGTTTAATAAAACCAATATAATTACACTCTTGTTAAATGACTTTATATATTCATTTAGCGCTTCACTTATTTTAAATACTTCTGAATGCATTTGTTTTATTTTTCCTCTAAATTACTGGAAGCCATCTCTTTTACCAAAGTTGAAACCTGAACTGTTTTTTTGCTGAACAGCTTTAAGATTCTACCCAGAGAGAGATTTTTTTTCTTCTTTTCTGGTTGATTTTATTTTATTTGACCGCTTTTGTTGACTGTGATAACTCTTTCTCAAAATGTCTTCTTTGCTGGCAGCCAAGCAATGTAATTACTACCTAATAATTTAATTTTACCAAAATGTTTAAATTTTACTGGCTATTTATAAGTTTCAGACTTCACAGTGGGAGGGCTCTAACCAATCCTATTGATCAGTGTGCAGCCATTTTGATTTCCAAAAAGTCTTGATCTCCAGAGATACCTAAAACATGTACAGTGCAATGAAAAAGTATTTGCCCCTTCCTGATTTCTTATTTCTTTGCATGTTTGTCACACTTAAAGGTTTCAGAGAATCAAATATATATTTTAGACAAAAATAACCCAAGTAAACACAAAATGCAGTTTTTAAGTGAAAATCATCTTTCTCAAGCAAGACCCTCAGTTCCACAAGTGGCACTAAGGTAGATTCTGTGTGAGCACAGGGGAGACATGAATGGCAACACTCTGTACTTAGTGTTGCCCACCTAGTGCAGACATCAGACAAATATGTGCAAAAAGGCGTCTACTTTGTCCAGAAATACAATTGAGGTGACCATCAAAAGCAGTAACTTTACCACTACGGACAGCTACTATTTGGAATACAGTGCATCCGATCTGTTTTCTGAATCTGCTTAGGAGTCATTATGGCATTATCCAGACCCTCCAGAACATGGAAAAGTTTATGCAAATCCCTTTGCCGTTTCATTTGTGAACTATAGTACTCTTATAAAAGAGCTGCTTTGTGAAGATGGCCTACCCCATGAGTGGAGCTATTTCTTTGGAAGGACCCAAAAGATGTAAGCAAGGCTGACTTTGGTTAAGCCTTGAACTTATTGAGCACTGCTAATAGCCCTCCAAGCAAGGGCAAACCTGCTAAAAGCCATCCAAGCAAGGGCAAACCAGGAGAACCACCTCACCCACAAGGCAGCCCTATATGACAAGGAAGGCTGCAACTGATGAAGAAGGTGAAATCATCGGACTCAAGAGACTTGGCTGACACAGATAGAGAATGCAACACAGTCCTCCTCTTCTTTTTAGACAAAGTACAGTTTTGTACCTACCATAAATGTAGATGTCCGAATTGGATAGCATCTGCAGTCATAACAACTGGGTTGTCCTGTCGTCAGGCAGCGGACTCAAAGTCCGACTTCACCCGACGTCATCTCTGTTGGACTTCGGGTATAAAAGCATCAGCCGACGCCATTTTCTTCAGTGTTTCTTGCCCCAGATGCCAGAAGCCCTATAGAAGGCTAAAAAATTTTGGATAGATGCCAATGTTTCCAAAAGATAGAGGTAAACACAAAAATAAGCATGTATGTACATAAACACAAACAAATACACCATGAAAGAAATCCCAGTACCACAGAGGGAAGGAGGTGACTGCAGATGCTATCCAATCGGACATCTACATTTATGGTAGGTACAAAACTGTACTATGTCCTTCATGGATGCATCTGCAGTCATAGCAACTGGGTAGAATACCATAGCCAACTAGGGAGGAGGATAAAGTAAATTATGGTGTGTTTAGGATCCCTTGCAGAACAGCAGTGGCAAACCCTGCTCGGATCTGGAATATAGAGGTAAATTATAATGCTTGGCAAATGTATGCACGGAGGTCCAAGTGCCTCAATAATGTCTTTGGTAAAGAAAGCTGTGGTAGTGGCTGTTGCCCTTGTAGAATGAGGTCTTATGTTCTGTGGAATTGGCTTTCCATGGAAGGAGTAACAGAATCGTATGCAATTTCCTATCCATTTGGAGATTGTCTGTTTGGAAATAGCTTTTCCTTCCCTTCCTGAAAAGTTGGTCAGTCTTTCTGCTATTTTTGTTCTGTCCAAGTAGTAGCGTAGCTGTCTATGTACATCCAAGGTATGCAGTATTCTTTCCCCTTTGTTTTGTGGGTTGGGAAAGAAGGTAGGCAGGTGGATTGCCTGGTTTAAAGACACTCTGGATACCACCTTAGGCATAAATGTAGGATTAGTCCTCATGGACACTCTATCTTGGTGGAAGATTAGAAAGGGTTGCACTGCCATTAAGGCCTGTAGTTCTGAAACCCTCCTTGCTGAAGTAATTGCCAGTAGGAAAGCAGTTTTCCATGACAGGTGTTGTAGGTCTGCTGTTGCTGCTGGTTCAAAGGTGATAGTGTCAATTTTTCTAGCACAAAGTTCAAGTCCCAAGCTGGCAATGGTGGTTTCCTTGGAGGTTTTACATTCTTGATTCCTCTGAGGAACTGCCTGAGCAAAGGGTGTGAAAAACAGGTAGAACAAAACTGTATTCTGATGCAATAGCTGAGGCATGAATCTTGATGGAGGAGTAGGACAGGCCTGAATGAAGTAGTTCCGCAAGATACACCAGAATGTTAGGCATATCTATGTTTGATACATCTTTTCCTCTTTCAGAGCTCCACATGACAAACCTTTTCCACTTCCCAGCATAATTCCTTCTAGTTGAAGACTTCAAGAATAATGTCTTTAACTCTTTGTGAAAGTTCTGTATTAGCAGCTGCTATGTGATGTTCCATGCAGTCAGTTGCAGCGTTTTAGGTTTGGATGCATGGTGCTGAAGTTGTTCTGAGTTAGCATCAAAGGCATCAGACATATTGTTCGAGACATGCTCCTCAGCAGTGGGTACCAATGCTGTCTTGGCCAGTTTGGAGCTATCAGGATTATTCTCCTCCTTGATTTTTAGTAGTACTTTGTGTATCAAGGGAAGAGGTGGGAATGCATATGCTGTTAGGCCTTTCCAGCTGAAGGAGCTGCAGTCCACTTTCCATGCTAGTGGGTGGAATGTCCTTGTGCAGAATTTTTTTTTTTTTTTTTTTTTTTTTGAGCTGGTGATTGAGAGGTGATGCGAATAGATCTATCTGAGGCATTGAGATGGTCTTGAAGATATCGGGTGCAGCTGCGGCATCCGATGTGGTCCTGCTTAACATATCTGCTAGAGAGTTTTCTTTTCCTGGCACAAATATTGCCTGTAACTGGATGTTGTAGCTGAGTGCCAGGGTCCACAGCTCCAAAGTCATTCTGCATAGGGGTAAGAATGAGTGCCTCCTGTTTGTTGATGTACCACATGACTGTGGTGTTGTCTGTCCTTATCATCAAGTGGTTCTCCTTGAGAAATGGTCTGAACTTTTGGATTGCCAGTTTTACTGCCAGCATTTCTTTTAGGTTTATGTGCAGGTGAAGTTGGTCCTGTGTCCACAAATTTGTCCACCATCCTAGGTCTGAAGCATCTGTTGTGATGGTCTGGCTTGGAAAGGGCAGGCCTGGGTTTGACTGGCATGCCTGAGCCCACCATAGGAACTCCTGTTTTAAGCATGGTATTAGTGGGATTTCCGTTTCTAGGCTGTGTCTGTGTTGGGACCATAAATTCTTTAGGTACCACTGTAGTTTTCTCATATGTAGTCTGGCAAATGGAACCAAGATTATGCATGATGCCATGAAACCCAAGGCCTGCAGTACCTTTCTTGCTGTTAACTTGTTCAGTTTTGTTAAAGAAGTAAAGAGGGAGTTCTTTTGTTTTTCTGTAGTTAGGAATGCCATTTGTCTTACTGTGTCCAATTCCGCTCCCAGGAAAGTCCTTGTCTGGGATGGTATCAGTCTTGACTTTTGTAAATTGACTGTGTATCCCAGTGCTTAAAGCAAGTAAATGACCCTTTGTAAATCTGTTGTCAGCTTGCTTTTGTTGTCTCCTTGTATCAGGCAGTCGTCCAGGTATGGATAAATTTGAATTCCTAGTCTGCAAATTACTGATGCCAGGCATTTTGTGAATACTCTTAGATAAGCCAAAGGGCAATGCTGAGAATTGATAGTGCTGTGATCCTGCAAGAAATCTGAGGGATCTCCTGCAGCCTGGTCGAATGGGGATGCAGGTATGCCTCCTTGAGATCTAGAGTTACCAGCCAACACTCCTTGCCCAGCATGGGAAGAAGTTGCTGTAGGGTCAGCATTTTGAATTTTGGGACAATGATGTAAGTATTCAGGGTGGACAGGTCTAGAATTGGTCTCCAACTTTTTTCCTTTCTTGGCACTAGGAATAGTCTGGAGTAGAACCCCTTTCCTTGCTCTGCTGTTGGCACTTTCTCCACAGCTCTCATGTTTGCTAACTCCATTATCTGTTGTAGAGCCTCTGTCTTTTGATTTGGAGGTAGATTTGGCATTCCTCTTTTGTCTGGTAAAGTGTGGAAGTGGAACCGTAACCTTGATCTATGGTAAATCCACTTGTCCTTTGTTATGTGGTGCCAGTTTTTGAAAATAAGGTTAGCTTTCCACCTAGAGGAGCTGCTATTTGTTCCTGGTAGGCGGGTTTAGGATTAAGTCACTGTGGCTGTGTTGATGTAGTGGCAGGTGTTGAGTCTGTGCCTCTGTTGTTACCTTGCCACTGTCGCCTCTGTAGGCACCTCCTCTGGATTGGTTTCTGCCTCTGGCTATTCCTGACCCTTTGAGGTCTTGTGGAGTCAGGAAAGGACCAATTTTTGGCAGGCCAGTTCCTGCTAAACCTTGGGGTTGAACCTGCAAGAAATCTTTAACTGTCTGGACTGATTTTGCCTTTTCTTCCATTTTCTTCATAACCTGTTGGGCAGGTGTACCAAACAAACTTGTTTTATCCATAGGAGCATCTAGCAATTTAGATTTAACATGATCCGGTAAAGCTTGCTCCTTTAGCCATGCATGCCTTCTAATTACAGTGCCAGTCATGGCTGATCTAAATGAAGCCTCCAGTGCATCATAGCCACATTTTAAAGAATGGTTACTAACTTGCTGTATGTTATTTACCATTTCTAATACATATTTCTTATCAAGAGATTCATCAGTGGTTAGCTTTTAGTTAACTGATCAAGCATAAACTCTTGGTATTGTATCATGTGAAACTGACAGTTTAAAGCTCTAGCTGAGAGAGTGGCTGAAGTGTAAACCTTTACCCCATCTGTCTAATGACCTCAGAAGGAACAGGGTTTTAGCTAACTGCCTTGGGACCCTGGGAAATAGTTTCGGGTCTGCAAGAGGGGCCTTGTAAAGGTGGTGATGAGTATCTGGCACCCTGTAAAATCTGTCTGGTTTGGCAGGGAAAGAAAGCAGACATCATTGAAAGCATCATCCACCACAGAGAGAACAGGAGGTATAGCTAAGGGCCTGTGCTGTGGAAGGTAAAGGTCCTAAGTCTTTTCTGGAGTCTGAAAAATGTTGCTGCCATAATGGATTCTTCAGCATCAGAATCTTCAAAATTGGAGAAAGGAGCCTCTGGCTGGTCAGTTATGTCTGATTCATCAGCAGAATCATCAGAGGACACTGGCTCATGGGGCTCTGCCCTAGGTCTCTTCTCTGGGGCTGAGAGGCCCTGTCTGGGTGAGATTGAGATCCTCTAATTAATGAAATTAAATCTTCTGCCAAAGTAAGCATTTGAGAACTGGAAGAGGGCCTGGTTGAGGGGGCACTGTTTTAGTAGTCTTGGCTGCTTTAGCCCTGGCGAAGGCCTTGGACATGGCGGTGTCTGATAAGTCTAAAATTTCTGAGTAAGAGTGTTAGCAGGGACCTCAGTTGTAGAGATAGATTCAGCTGTATTTTGATCGACCTTTTGCGTTTTTGCAGTCTTTGTCTTTTCTTTTTTGGCAGAATAAATCAGAACCGAAAACTGTTCTGCAAGGCAGGCAGTAAGAGTGGAAATCTTTATGAGGCAATTATTAACTTTTTCTGACATCGGCTGAGGCAAGAAAGAGTCGCAAGAAAGACTGAAAAATGGCCGGCTGATGCTTTGTCCAACAGAGATGACGTGACTGAAGGGCTGCCTGACGACAGGACAACCCAGTTGTTATGACTGCAGATGCATCCATGAAGGACATCCAAGAAGCCAAGAACTAGAAGTGGCTGAGGGGTATGAAAGAAATCTTCCACTGTGGTTAGTTTCTGCTTCTTCTTTTAAATGTCCTGATTCAGACCCTATGAGACCTGCTCAAAGAGAAATCACACCAAATATGAGGAATCAGAACATCCTGCTTGAGCTCTTTAAGGGTAATGAGGTTAAGCTAAAATATTCAGCACAGGCACAGTCCTAAGCCTGCTGCTCTAGCCACAAAATCAGAAGGGTAAAGATACAGTAGGCCACAAGAAGATGTGGAAAGGGTCTTTACCACACCCTCTTTGACTGAATGGGACTCGCGTGGCAGTCTGGCTATAGTTCCCTATATGGATTTCAATCAATATAGATAAGGAAATGCATTCCACTCTTTTTGTATAATCAATGATGGGTTTTGCTCAATGCCTTCTAGGGCTCCATCTGTCATGTTAGCACTGCAGACAGCAGTGATTCATGTGCACCTAAAATACTGTCAAACATTTAATACATACCATATGGCATATACATAAAAAGCAGAAAAATGTTTAGTTATAGGATAACAAAATTTCACCTTGCTACCATATCCATAGCAACTGTTTGTTCAGCATTTGCACTCTGTATATTATAGGTTACTCTAAGGGGATTTAATCTTGGCATACAGGTGCCTTATTAAGACCTGCGGTGGTGGTGCTGCGGTAGCGTTGTCACCTCACAGTAAGACGCTGTCCGGTTCGATTCTCAGCTAGAGCGTCTTCGTGGAGACATGCGCGTGAATGCGCATCTTCGTTGAAGGTTGTGCGTCAGGGCTGGTAACTCGGCACGTAAAAATCAACTACCAATCATTAGCGGACCGGAGCTCCGCTGTGGCGACCCCTAACCTGGAAAAGCTGAAAGACACAACAACAACAACAACATACAGGTGCCTTATTGACAAGCTATTTGTTTCTATGACTGGAATTATTTTTTGTCTCAGAGTGTCAGTACCAGAATTTATTTGCTGACTGCTACAAATAGTTTTAATTAAAGGAGTAAAGATAAAAATGCGCCTGAGAGTATGCAGAATTTGAAAACACTCACTCAGGTATTTAACAGGCATCAAGTTCACAGTGTTTCAAAATTAGGTTAGATGACTTACTCAGTGAGTGGGTATACCACTGTCAAAGGACAGAATCCAGACGGTTGTCGAGTCTGTGCTACTAGTATTTACTGCAGCTCTGTGAAACTACTTTGACAGGGAAATAAATAAAAGGACTGCATTTTATTCTCCTTCATTTATCTGAAAGTTTTTGCTTTTTTTACTTACTGGCAATCAGTCTCTTTACTGATTGACAGACCAGTACCTACAGGGATCCAACAGATTTGTTACACTGTTTAATTAAATGAATGTCTGTATTAAACTGAACTGGTAAATACTATATTATTACTTGATCTAAAATATAGCTGTATGTACTTAAAGGGACATCTGCATGTTTCCTATGGGTCTACATCAAAATAATGTTTTAGTATTAGACAGTGAACAGTCCAATTACTGACAACAGTTGGGAACAAGTATTTTCAAAACAACAAAGAAAGGAATTGTTAATCTGAGAAAGTAAGTGGAAAATGAACAATATGACTTCAATGTTATAAAGCACAAAAAGATTTACAAGTCTTACACAGTACAGAAAGAGCAACAAAGACAAGAATTATCAAGCCTGTTAAGGCTGGATCAGCTCAACTCAGTCTCTGTATCCGAAAGTGAGCAGGCATCTTAGGTAGCTGTAGTCAAGTTATGTCCAATAACATCAGCTACTAATATAATGTTATTAAAGAAAAAAAAAAGGCCTGAAGTGCCCCATTACAAAACGCAGTATTATACAGACTAAGTCCTCCATGAAATAACGGAAATAGTTAACTACTTCTAACACTGATAATGGACAAGGAGGACTGACATTGTGGCTCTGTCTGGACTGATATTATTAAAACTCATGGAAGTAATATTCTAATACTATTAATTAGACAATGCAAAATACCAATCCTCACTTATTTACATACCGCCTCAGATACAAAGCAAAGTGCTTTCTCTTTTTACTGAAACTAAGGTTATTGGGGGACAGCAAGTAGAACAAAAAGAGAGAACAAATGCATTTATAATTTCATTTCATAGATTTCATGGATATTTGAAGGCTACTGAGTGTTATGACCATTAACGCCTTGTCAGTACCCTTCCCCAAACTGGACTTCTTTCTCCAGGAGGACCATAACATTCAACACCAGTGTAAATTTGTGGATACCCATCTAGTCATCTAGGTTATATTTAAGGAAGATAGAGAGTTAAATAGCCAATTGTGCATGAGAGTATACACAGTCACACTGTTTAACCAATGATGGATTTAAACTCCCTACTTACATAGTTAAGCAAACTGCTGTGGTGGTGCTGCGGTAGCATTGTCGCCTCACAGTAAGACGTTGTCCTGTTCGATTCTCAGCTAGAGCGTCTTCTGTGTGGAGACATGCGTGAATGGGCATACCTTCGTTGAAGGTTGTGCATCAGGGCCAGCAACTTGGCACGTAAAAATCTATTGCCAATCATTAGTGGACCGGAGTTCCACTGTGGCAACCCCTAACCGGGAAAAGTCGAAAGACACAACAACAAGAGAGTTACACTGCTTAACATGCAGGGGGAGTTTATTCCAGAGGTTTGGAAGGTGCTGGGTTATAATTCTGTCTCACCACTGTTTCATTTAACTGTTGGTTAAGATTTAGGTCCCTGGTTGAAGTACTGGTGGAACCACTGGACATGCACAGATCAGGAAAAACAGCCTAAAAACAGCAATAGAGATTTCCCCTTAAAAGTCTGTACACTGTATAAAGGGAGACAGCTCAAGGACTTGTAGGTTTGTGATCTTGTTGTTATATTTACTATTTTTCACCTGATGATTCATTTTATTCTGTGCTCTGTGCTTACCTTCACAATGATGTTGGCTCAGGCCACTGTGAACCTACTCTATAAATTGCACCTTCCTTAATGTCCTTGAATGTTACTAATATTCAACGTGTGCTACCTTTACTTATTCATTATCTATACTAAACTGTCTCTGTGACAGCATTTATTACTTCTTGACTGTTTCTAAGTTTTTCATACCTGAAAAAAAAAAAAAAAAAGAACAGCCTGCAATAGTCACTTTCTTCCTACTTAATACTGGCTCACTGTCAAGCCAAATCTCTGATTTTCCTCTAGATAAAAAAAAAATACCTTGCCATCAGTACTCCAATAAGTAAAGAATTTAATGTTATTCATTAGCAGCTTACCATGTTGGAATGCGTTGGGTGATTCTAGCTATAAGTCCTAAGGAAGGATCCATTCGCGTATTCATTGTTGAAATGACACCAACAACTACAAACAGCCAGCTGGATGGACTTGCTGGATAAACTCCCGTAATAATCCCATTCTGCAATAAAATAAATTAAACCAGAGAGCTTAACTACTAGGTTTTCTCAAACCAAGCAAACGTATACATTGTTGTAAAAAGCTACCACATGATACAGCCATAACACCCTACATACTGCTCTCTAAACCTTGGAAGATGTGCAAATGTGCTATGACAATCGGTCATTTGATGAAAACCGCAGAAAACAAAGCAAGCTACCATGTATTCTTAAGCTTAAGGTAATAAAATATGTATACGTGTAAACTGCAAAGGAAAGCAAAAAGTACAGGGTGAAATTAATGAAACCGATAAAACTGCACAGCTGGTACACCGCTATACAGTGCTGATAACAAGTCAAGCAAATGCTCTGCATGTCAGAGTACGCTGACCACGCAGGATCAGAGACAGAACAGTAAAGTAACTACACTGTTTTTATGTGTATACGGTCACTTGGTTTTGATCATACATTACAGTTTTTAAGCGGAGTTAAGAGCGGGCTAACTTCCAGAGAAAAACAACAAAATCAAAGTAATACAACACCATAAAACAAGACAAAAAAAACAGCTGGTCTACTTCATGAGAAAGGGCAAGCATTCATCTGCAGTGTTGCTGAATACTGAATGACACGGAACTTGGGATCCAGAAGGTCAGCCTGTTTGGGCCAAGGACTGGTCACTCTATGCTTGCTCCTTGGTAGGGAACAAGAAATACTGTCAAAATCTGACTTCCTAATTCAGGTGGATGGAGACGGCTGGAACAAGCATGCAAAGAAGTATTCACGCATTATTGAGTAGCACACCTGTATGCAAATCAGACTATGACCTAATCAGAAATCCCCATATGTTACATATTGTCAACCGGCTTTTCATGCCCGCCTCACAAAAAAAATCTTATTTCTATACCCCATTGTCCTCATATACTAATTGCCCCTGGGAAAGTACAACTTTGTAAAACTGTGCTATATTTCCTCCTATAATAGTGTGTTCTGGAATGTCCAATAAGGAAAGCCACTAGCTCCCTGTAGTCAGTTTGCTGTATCAGGACTCTCAATAGTACACTGAGGTTTGAATCTCCTCCCTCTCTTCTAAGCTTCTATGACCTTATGGTATGCAATAAAGATCAGGAATATGAGGACTTGCCACACACTGGGGGTGCACAGGGGAAGCACCTCAACAAAAAAAAAATGTTTTGTGTGTTTTGTGAGACTTATGGAGTGCCACAGACATTTCAGTTTCAAGTAATTGTGTGTCAGTTGGAAATGCACTTGACTAACCGCAAATCCAGAGGACTTACCAACACTGAGCCATTCAAAGTTAGGTAGAGAGTAACTGGAAATAATAAACAATGAGTGGGACAAATTGGGTTAGAATACCAGTACCAACACAGTCAGTAAAATGACAGCAACATATCAAAAAAGGGAACATGCTCAAAGTAGCATGTATATTGGTACAATGAGAAAAACTGGAGATTAATGGGAATATGTCTGAATATGATACTGTCTGACCTGAGGCTAGTGAAGGAACACTGAGTCAGGAGAAATTGTACTTAAAACATCATTCTACATCAAAAAGATGTAAAATATCTACCATAGATCTCAAAAGAAAAGATGTAGCTTAATAAGACTGCCTTCAGAAGACATGAGGATAAACGGAACAAGAAAGGCAGGAGTTACGAATGAGAGTAAACAGAAAAAAGCAGGGAGAATCAGAAAAGCAAACTGATGTAGCAGTTACTAATCTGCAAAAGAGGAAAACAGAATTCATGGAGGTAGTATCAACATTAACCAAAGTAGAAGTCCACCTGGGAACAATAATATCTGACAAATTAATTGCAAGTGGCTAGAAAGTACCAACTCTGAGATCACACCACAGTGGAGGAAATGGCAAAGTCCAGAAAACGGCCCAGTGATTTTTTTTTTCCTCCCAACCTCCCTCCCTATTGGCATCTTGTCTTTATACTTGCTGGCTTGCAGTTGCCCTCCCCTACTCTAAATTTGATCTTGGACACTCCTCCCAGTCTAGTGTCATTAGCTCATTCTACCTAATACAGAGAGAACATCTGAGAAGACCAACCCACTTAGTTTCTTTCCTTCTATTCCTCCTTTCTTCCTTTCTTAAAAAAAAAAAAAAAAAAAAAAATTTGTCTAAATATCCTTGTGTTCTGACTGTGCTTCTCAAACATTTTGGAAATATAGAGTATATTTTAGTGCATTCATTAAAACTGTATTTGCCTTAATATTGCTACAACTCAAGTGCTCTAGGTTAAACTGCATCTGAATTGTTTTAGTGTTTTAGCCTCTTTTCTGTACATATAGACTTTTCTGTATATGTAGACTAGCTACTTATTCTGCTGTATTACTGCCTCTTAAATCGTTTTTCAGTTGTGCACTTGCCTTGCTTCATTTAAAAAGTTTTCAATTGCTAATTTTGTAGCGTTTTAATTGTATTTAATGTTTAGGGCTACACACTCAAGTGCATTAGTCTTTTCTGTGTTTATTTAGTGTATTATTGCATTGTTTAGCCTGTTTTAACCAAAAAAAAAAATATATATATATATATATATATATATATATATATATATATATATATATATATATATATATATATATATATATATATATACTATCTTGTTTGCTTGTTTCCAGCCTTTTGTAGCTAGTTTAGTCCAGATCCCATGCTTTGCTGGTTTCAGGACTTTATTTTCTGTGCTCAGAGCTATCCAGACCTTGCTGTGGTAGAGGGAAGTCCTACTGCTTACCAGTGGGAGTGGTGAGCATTGTACTGCCTATCTAACACTAGAGGAGTGGTTTCCACCTCTGAAATTGTAATTTTAGCCATTTTGGGCTGATTTCCATCCCTTTCACCTTTCTGGCTTAAAAACACGTGTGTTTGCGCATTTTTCGCATCGTGCAGCACCTCGGGGCTACAGTTAAACTACTCCAGGTGCCAGAAAGTCTGCTCTTCAAATTTTACCCAAGAAATAACTGGTTTCTCAGTAGTAGCACTAAAATCTGAACCCCTGTGACTAGCACTTTCTCCAGAACCTGTTGGAAAGCACTAGGAAGCCTTAAACTGATACAAGCACTCATCTCTCCTTGTTAATAAGGAGAAACTAATCATAGGCATTAAACAGCCTATAATTGCAAAGTACCTTGCAAAGGTAAGGGAAAACAGCTCTTGCACTTTACAAAAAAGCACCTAAACAGGCATGTCCAAGGGTCAGCTTCTGGTAATTTCTCCTGTCCACCTGGTGAATCTGGGCATACTGGGGCAATGCAGCAACTGTCTCATGTACACAGACAATCCTCTCCTCCTACCACCCAACACTACAACCTGCGAGAGATGCACTTACATAGCCAAACTGGAAGCAAAACTCTCTCCACCCAAGATTGTGCTAGACAGTCAAGAGGAGTAGGTTAACACTCGCACTACACCTCAAGCAACACATAGCCCTTCAAAACCCACACCATCAACACCCACACACAGCAACATTAAACCCACATATGCGGAGGCCCTTAACATCAACCTGCCCAAGCATCAAGGACCTCCGAAGCTGAAATGCAAACAAACACCAGTCACAACCAAAGTGACACATAGCTCACAACACCAGTATTCCACCCAACAACAGCCCCTAAGGCAAGACAACGTACCCAACACTTTAGTCATAGGTGACTCTATAGTCAGGCACACTGATGTCCCACTCACTAGGCTGAACAAGGAGAAAATTACAGTCAGCTGCCTGTCGGGTGCCAGGATCCACCACATAATGCATGCACTCAAGTCACTCCACAACAAGTACAAATACGACTCTGTCATTGTCCAGGTTGGAGTGAATGACTTGAGACATACCTCCCTGGACTACATGAAAAGAGAAATGGAAGAGCTCTTGGATCATGTGGCCCAGGCAGGTATGACCCTACCTCTGAGTAGCATCCTGCCTTCGCCCAGAATGATACCACAGTATAAGGACAAAATGATTGACTTCAACAGTTGGCTAAGCTTCTGGTATCATTCAAAGGGGATCCAGTATCTGTCTGCCTGGGACGACATGATCGACAAACCACAATGCTTTGCCAGAGATGGTCTGTACCTGTCACCCCTGGGATTCAGGTTGCATGCTAAAGCTCTTGCCACCCCTATAGTGCATTTTTTAGGCAAGGTTCAAAGGACAAAACCACCATCGTAACAGATACAAGCATGCAAAATCTGAAGGTAATGCTACTCAATGCTAGAAGTCTAAACCTCAAAATGCACTCTCTCGAGGCACTCCTAAAAATGGAGAACATTGATATCTGTACAGTAACTGAGACCTGGTTCAAGGCTCCAGAGAGCACCCCTGCAATACCAGCAACTTTTACCACACTTTTCGGCCACCAAACCAAGACCGAAACACTAAAGGTGGAGGAGTGTCCATATTCACCAAGGATATTCACACCTCCAGGCTAGTTGCCCAACACAATGCATCTGAAATTCTCCAGGTGCAACTGACACTAAGTAAGACTGCAATCCAAACTGCAGCTTGCTACAGATCCCCCACCATGCCCCAAGATTCTCATTACAGCTTTCTAAACATACTGGAAAATATTAAGATACAACCAAACATCCAAAAAAACCCACAACGCCAGCAAGAGGTGGAAAGTGCCAAATCAAAAATGATTTATTAAACCAGAAACATGGGGTACAAATCCCCTGTAAAACAAGTATCCAAACCGGTTTCGGCTGAAACAAAGCCTTCTTCAGTGGATATCAAACAATAAAAACAGGCAAACCCAGTGTGTGTATATATATAACTGGTATATTAGTGAGAACCAATAAAAACAGATAATGTTTAATTCAAAATTGGTCATTAAGACCAGGTGCAAACAAGGCTCCAAGTTTTACTATCCATTTTCTTTCCTTAAAGTTTAGTATTTCATGCCAATTATGTTTATCTCTACATATACCCTTAATGCAATCAATAATGACAAACTTAAAAGTAGCTGATGTATGTTTTAAACAATGTCTGTATAAAGCATTATTATGGCGTTTGTTCCTGATGTCACTTAAGTGTTCACCAATTCTAAAACGAAAAGCCCTAGAAGTCTGGCCCACATAAAAAGCAGAACAAGTGCAGGTCACCAAATAGATGACCCACTCAGTACTACAATTAGCCCAAAACTTAATATCAAAAATCTCAGAAGTATTCTTACTACTAAATTCTCGGGTATTTAAAACCCGTGCACAATATGAATAGTGACCACAGGGAATACATCCCAAAATTGGTCTCCCTGTGAGAGATAACTGAATGGAGCCAATGGGGTCAGAAGAAGGTCTCTTGTAATGGCTTAACATAGAACCTAATGTACGTCCCCTTCTGAATGAAAAAGAGCATCTATCGCCAAGAAAAGAGTGAAGTTTCTCATCTGCCATCAGAATATTCCAATGTCTATTTACAATGTTCATAAAGCCCCTGGAATTTCGTACATAAGTAGTAACCAGCCGTAAAGGCTGCTGAACAATATCCTTCTTCTTGTCTTTATAACATAATAAATCTTGCCTATTTAGATTTGAAGCCCAATGTTTGGCCAAATGGACTGTACCGGCGGTAATTTTAAGCCGTGCAAGGGTCTCACATGCATCTTCAGCTTTTGACTGGATACAACCAAACACCCTAATACTGGGTGATTTCAACTACCCTGCCATTAACTGGGAAAACTACTCGGGGTACCAACACCTTTTCCCAACGGTTCTTGGAATTCATAAATTCCAATGCCCTGGATCAACTAATCCATTGTCCCACCAGGGGCTCCAATATCCAAGACCTGGTCATTACCAACATGGGAGATAGATGCTCCACATCAGTGGTCACCCCCTCATTGGTCAGGTCTGACCATAAGCAAATCACCCTTGACATCCACCTCCCACCCCCCAGTAAGGAAACCTCCGTAAAAAACTTCTCCAAAGCCAACTTCATGTTACTCAAGTCAGAGATGACAAAAGTACAGTTTTGTACCTACCATAAATGTAGATGTCTGATAGGTATGCATCTGCAGTCATCACATATGGGTTGTCCTGCCTCAGGCAGCCCTTCGGTCGGCAGGATTCCAAAGTCTGGGTCCGGTGTCGGCTGATGTCGCCCTTTCCCCGATGTCAGAGCGCCTGGGGTATAAAAGCGTCAGCCGACGCCATCTTCCTCAGTTTTTCTTGCCCCAGATGACAGGTGCCCTCTAAGTAAGGCTAAATTTGGAGAAATGCAATAGATTCCAAACATGCACAGAAATATATACATATATATATATATATATATATATTTATATATATATAAAAACAAATACACCATAATAGATAACCCCAGCTAGCTATGAGAGGAAAGGTACCCAAGAAATACCACAGAGGGGAAGGAGGGAGGGTAAACCTGACTGCAGATGCATACCTATCGGACATCTACATTTATGGTAGGTACAAAACTGTACTATGTCCTTCAAGGATGCATCTGCAGTCATCACATATGGGTAGAATACCATAGCCAATCTGGGGTTGGAGGATCTATGTAAAGGATGGTGTAGCTAAAATGCCCTGCAGGACTGCCGTAGCAAAGCCTGCTCTGGATCTGGAATATAAAGGTAAGTTGTAATGCTTGGAAAATGTATGCACGGAGCTCCATGTAGCAGCTTCTAAAATGTCCTTGGTAGCCACCCCTCTTAAGAAGGCTGTGGAGGTGGCTGTGGCTCTGGTCGAATGAGGTCTAATGTTAGCTGGCACAGTTTTTCCATGAAAGGAGTAACAAAAACGAATGCAATTCCCTATCCATTTTGAAATTGTCTGTTTTGAAATTGCTTTTCCTTGTGCACCAGCAGCATATGCTACAAACACAGCTGGTCAGTTTTTCTGTAACTTTTAGTTATGTCCAAGTAGTAGTGCAACTGTCTGTTTATGTCCAGGGTGTGCAGAAGACTTTCCCCTTTGTTTTGTGGATTTGGAAAGAAGGTAGGCAGGTGAATTGCTTGGTTTAATGAGACCCTGGATACCACCTTTGGCATAAATGAAGGACTGGTTGTCAATGAGACTCTGTCTTGATGAAAAATAAGAAATGGCTGGACTGCCATGAGGGCCTGTAACTCAGATACTCTTCTTGCTGAGGTTATGGCCAGAAGGAAGGCAGTCTTCCAAGACAGGAACTGAAGTTCTGCAAATGCTGCTGGTTCAAAGGGAGGCAGTGTTAGTTTTTCCAGCACGAAGTTAAGGTCCCAGGTAGGCACTGGTGGTTTCCTTGGAGGATTGATGTTTTTAATTCCTCTTAGAAACTGTCTTAGGAGAGGATGAGAGAAGACAGGTGGATCAGTATTGTACTCTGCTGAAATTGCTGAAGCATGGATTTTAATGGAAGAGTAAGACAGGCCATTGTGGAGCATTTCTGCCAAATATTCCAGGATATGTGCCATGTTCATAACTTTCGCATCTAGGCCCTTTGTGGTGCTCCAAGTGTGAAATGTTTTCCATTTTGCTGAGTATGCCTTTCTTGTGGAAGGCCTACAAGCTTCCATGATGATATCCTTCACTCTCTTGGATAGCTTATCCTGGGGATGAATCAAGGTATTTTCCAGGCTGTTAGTTGCAATGTTTTCAGGTTGGAATGCAGAGTTTTGTAATTGTGCTGTGTCAGTAGAAGTGGCCTTTGTGGAAGAGGCCATGGTTTCGTGCGTGACATGCTCTTTAGCAATGGGTACCAGTGCTGTCTTGGCCAGTCCAGAGCTATCAGAATCACTCTTGGCTGCTCTGTCCTGATCTTCAGTAAGACCTTGGTCATTAATGGAAGAGGTGGGAATGCATATACTGTTAGAGTTCTCTAGCTGAAAGAGAGGGTGTCCACTTTCCATGCTTGTGGGTGTCTGCATTGACATCTCATTGAGCAGAATTTCTTCAGTTGATGATTGTGTGGGGAGGCAAAGAGGTCTATGTCCGGCCTCCCCCATGATTGTGTTATCTGAAGGGAGATGTCTGGGTGCAGCATCCATTCGTGTGCATCCATGATGTTCCTGCTTAAGCTGTCCGACAGTATATTGTCCTTTCCTGGCACAAACTGGGATTGCAGCTCTATATTGAGGGTCAAGGAAAGTTCCCATAGATTCACTGCCAGTGTGCAAAGAGGGTAGGAATGGGTGCCTCCTTGCTTGTTTATGTACCACATAAAGTACAGTTTTGTACCTACCATAAATGTAGATGTCCGAGAGGTATGCATCTGCAGTCCTAACATATGGGTTGTCCTGCCTCAGGCAGCCCTTTGGTCGGCCAGATTCCAAAGTCTGGGTCTGGCCTCGGCTGATGTCGCACTTCACCCAACGTCATAGCTGCTGTGTATTGGGTATAAAGGCATCAGCCGACGCCATTTTCCTCAGTGTTTCTTGCCCCAGATGCCAGGTGCCCTCTAGGAAGGCTAAATTTGGATAAATGCAAATGTTTCCAAACAGTAGAGAGCAAACAATATAAAAATGTATATACATATATACAAACAAATACACCATAATAGATTCCCCCAGCTAGCTACAAGATGGGTAAATACCCTAGGAGTACCACAGAGGGGAAGGAGGGCGGGTAATCCTGACTGCAGATGCATACCTCTCGGACATCTACATTTATGGTAGGTACAAAACTGTACTATGTCCTTCAAGGATGCATCTGCAGTCCTAACATATGTGTAGAATACCATAGCCAAACTGGGGAGGAGGTACTAAGATAAAGATGGTGTAGTTAAGATCCCTTGCAAAACAGCAGTTGCAAAACCTGCTCGGGATCTGGAGTATAAAGGAAGATTATAATGCTTGGCAAATGTATGCACGGAGCTCCAAGTAGCAGCTTCTAAAATGTCTTTGGTAGCCACTCCTCGTAGGAAAGCTGTAGTGGTGGCTGTAGCCCTTGTGGAGTGAGGCCTGATATTTTCTGGAGTTGTCTTTCCATGAAAAGAGTAGCAAAATCTAATGCAATTTCCTATCCATTTTGAGATTGTCTGTTTTGAAATTGCTTTTCCTTGCATTCCTGTTGCATATGCTACCAGAAGCTGGTCAGTTTTTCTGTTGGTCTTAGTTCTGTCCAGATAGTAGCGTAATTGCCTGTGCACATCCAAGGTATGTAGTAGTCTTTCCCCCCTGTTCTGTGGGTTGGGGAAGAATGTTGGTAAGTGAATTGCTTGGTTCAATGATACTCTGGAGACCACTTTTGGCATAAAAGTAGGGTTAGTTCTCAAAGACACTCTATCCTGATTGAAGATGAGGAAGGGCTGTACTGCCATTAATGCCTGTAACTCAGAAACCCTTCTTGCTGAAGTGATTGCAAGCAGGAAAGCAGTTTTCCAAGATAAGAACTGTAATTCTGCTGTTGCTGCTGGTTCAAAAGGGGGAAGTGTTAACTTTTCCAGCACAAAGTTAAGGTCCCATGTAGGCAAAGGTGGCTTCCTTGGAGGCTTTACATTTTTAATTCCTCTCAGAAACTGCCCGAGTAGAGGATGAGAGAAGACTGGAGGATCCATGTTGTATTCTGCTGAAATTGCTGATGCATGAATCTTAATGGAGGAGTAAGACAGGCCATTGTGGAAAAGTTCTGCTAAGTATTCCAGGATGTTAGCTATGTTTGCTAATGATACATTTTCTCCTTTTGCTGCACTCCAAATGAGGTATCTTTTCCATTTGGCTGAATAAGTTTTCCTTGTGGAGGGTCTGCGAGCCTCCAGGATAAAGTCTTTAACCCTCTGAGATAAATCTAGGTTATTTTGCTTTATGTAATATTCCAAGCAGCTAGCTGTAGTGTTTTCAAGTTTGGATGTAGGATCTTGTAGTTGTTCTGTGTTAGAAGTAAAGGACATAGAGGTAGAGGCCATGCGTGTGTCCGAGACATGCTCCTCAGTAGCGGGTACCAATGCTGCCTCGGCCAGTCTGGAGCTATCAGGATTATCCTTGGGTGATCTTCTTTGATCTTCAGTAGGACCTTGTACATCAGAGGAAGAGGTGGGAATGCATATGCTGTCAGGTTTTCCCAACTGAAGGATAGGGAGTCCACCTTCCAAGCAAGTGGGTGGTATGTTCTTGTGCAGAATTTCTTCAATTGGTGGTTGTGTGGGGATGCGAACAGGAATACTTCTGGTAGTCCCAATTTCCTTGTAATGGTTTTGAAGATATCTGGATGCAGCATCCATTCATGAGCATCCGTGGTAGTTCTGCTTAAGGTGTCTGCTAGTGAATTTTCTTTTCCTGGCACAAATTTGGCCTGGAGTTGAATGTTGAGGTTCAGGGCCACGTTCCACAGGTCCATTGCCATCCGGCATATTGGATATGAGTGTGTACCTCCCTGTTTGTTGATGTACCACATGACTGTGGTGTTGTCCGTCCTTATCAGCAAGTGACCTTGTTGAAGAAATGGTCTGAATGTCTGGATTGCATGTTTGACTGCCAGCATCTCCTTTTGATTTATGTGTAGATTCAGCTGGTCTTGTGTCCATAGGCCTTGTATACACTTGTCCATCATGTGCGCCCCCCAGCCTAGGTCTGAGGCGTCCATGGTGATGGTCTGGCTTGGATGAGGTTTGTGGAAAGGCAATCCTCTGTTTAACTGACAGGCCTGAGCCAACCACAGGAATTCTTGCTTCAGGCATGGAATTATTGGAATCTGGGCTTCTAGACTGTGCTTGTGTTGAGACCATATATTCCTTAGGTACCATTGCAACCTTCTCATATGCAGCCTGGCATGCGGAATCAATATTATGCAGGATGCCATGTAACCCAGGGCTTGCAGGACTTTCCTTGCGGTAAGCTGGGTCTGTGTTGTTAATGCCATGAAATAGAGTGGTAGTTGCTTTTGTTTTTCTTCTGTGAGAAATGCCATCTGATTTGATGTGTCCAGTTCTGCACCCAAGAATGTTATCCTTTGGGATGGTACCAGCCTTGACTTTTTCATGTTGACTGTGTATCCCAAGGCTTGCAGCAGTTGTATAACCTTTTCCAAATCTTTTGTTAGTTTGGTCTTGCTGTCCGCTTGTATTAGGCAGTCGTCCAGGTATGGGTAAATCTGAATTCCCTGAAGCCTGCAATGAGCAATTACTGATGCCAGGCATTTCGTGAATACTCTGGGCGCAGTAGATAAGTCAAAGGGCAATGCTGAGAATTGATAATGCTCTGATCCTGCAAGAAATCTGAGGTGTCTTCTGCAATCTGGTTGTATAGGGACGTGCAGGTATGCCTCCTTGAGATCTAGAGTCACCAGCCAAGACTCCTTGCCCAGCATGGGAAGAAGTTGCTGTAGGGTCAGCATTTTGAATTTTGGAACAATGAGATATGTGTTCAGAGCGGACAGGTCGAGAATAGGCCTCCATTGATTTTCTTTTCTTGGTACAAGGAAAAGTCTGGAGTAAAATCCTTGTCCTTGTTCCATAGGCGGTACCTTTTCTATAGCTCTCATCCTCAGTAGGTGGTTGATTTGCCTTAGAGCGTTTGTTTTTTGGCTTGGTGGTAGGTTTGTCATTCCTCTCTGTTCTGGTAGAGTGTGGAAGTGAAACCTGTAGCCTTTGTCTATTGTCTGTAAAATCCATTTGTCTCCTGTAATGTAATGCCAGTTTACGGAAAATAAGGCTAGCTTTCCGCCCAAGGGTGCTTCCAGTTGTTCCCTGGTAGGCGGCATCAGAGCCAAGTCATTGTGTCTGTCCTGTGGAAGTGGTTGTAGCTGAATCTGTGGCAGTACTTCTCTGGTTGTTAGGCTGCCACTGACGTCCCCTGTAGGCACCCCTGGATTGACCTCTGCCTCTTGGGTGCCTATTTCTGCCTCTCTGTGCTCTGGAGGTGTCTGGAAAGGACCAATTCTTCGAAGGCCAATTTCTACTAAACATCGGAGGTTGGACCTGTAAGAAATCCTTGACTGTTTGGACAGATTTTGCTTTCTCTTCCACCTTCTTTAGCACCTGCTGTGCAGGGGAGCTAAACAAACTTTGTTTCTCCATAGGAGCATCTAAGGAGCTTTGACTTAACATGGTCTGGTAAGGATTGCTCTTTTAACCAGGCATGCCTTCTAATCACTGTTCCAGTCATAGCTGCTCTAAAGGAAGCCTCCAGTGCATCATAGCCACATTTTAAGGAATGGTTACTGACCTGCTGAGTGTTATGTACCAAATCCTGAAGGGACTTATGGTCTATAGGTTCAGGAGAAGACAGTTTTTCATTTAGCTGGTCTAACAAAAATTCCTGGTACTGAATCATGTGAAATTGACAGTTTAAAGCCCTGGCCGAAAGAGTAGCAGAAGTATAAACCTTCTTACCCCATCTCTCTAATGCTCTAGATTCTCTTTCAGAGGGGAGGGGGTTTTTGGCAGAGGCAGCTGCTACAGCTTTGGGGCCCTGTGAAATGGTTTCAGGATCTGCGATAGGAGCCTTATATAAATGGAAGTGTGTGTCCGGGACCCTGTAATATCTGTCGGGCTTGGCAGGGGCCGGAGGAGAGAATCACGGGCAGTACAGGCATCATTATATGCATCATCAACAACTGTTAGTACTGGAGCAATGGCTAAAGGCCTATGCTGTGGTAAATGTAAAAAGGTCCTTAGCCTTTTCCTTGAATCTGAAAAATCCTGGCCCTGCCATTGAAAATGTTCTCTCATAGCATGTAAGGTTTCCCCAAAAGAAAATTCTTCAGGAGGAGAGGCAGAAGGAATGGAGTCTTCTGCATCAGAATCCTCATAAGGAGAATAAGGGCCTTCCGGAGGGTCTGAGTTATCTGAATCATCCGAGGAATAGTCTGTAGAAACAGGATCTGGGGGTTCAGTTCTAGGCCTCTTCTCTGGAGGGGGTTGAGAGGCCCTGTCTGGGTGAGGTTGGGATCTCCTGATCAAAGAAATGAGATCCTCAGCCAGGCTGAGCATTTGGGAACTAGAGGTAGGCCTGTGTGAGGGGGTTTTAGCAGGCAAGGCCTTAGAAGATTTAGCTGCTTTAGCCCTGGAAAAAGCCTTGATAGACATAGATGCAGGGGGCCTAGCAGCTCCACGTGCAGGGGTAGATATGTCTAAAGGAATAGTATCTGATAAGTCCTGGGAGCCTGCTACAGCAGGAGTAATTTCAGCAGCAGATTCAGCCATGCTCTGTGAGGCCTCGGCTATCGGAGGCATGCTTTCGGCCGAAGGAAGAACCGAGGACTCGGTTTCAGCCGAAACCGAGACACTCGCGGTTGGCTTAACGCGAGTGTCGGTCCTTTTCCTTACGCTTTTTAGCTAAATGTGAAGTCTGAGTCTCCGACGGCATTTTGTATGCGAAAGCGGGACCAAAAAACTCCTCTGCAAACTCCGACCGACGTCTAAGTGTCCGTCGGTTGAAGGAAGCACAGGCTAGACAAGCTGATACGTCGTGGTCTGGGCCTAAGCAAGGAAGGCAGTAAGAGTGGAAATCCTTATGAGGTATTTGTTTCCCACAAGTTAAACAATTATTTACTTTTTCTGACATCGGCTGAGGCAAGAAAGAGTCCCCAATGGGGTACTTAGCTTTTTAGAAGTCTTCGGTAGTAGAAATCTCTGGATCAGACCGACCGGCACTTGTGAACAGCTTCTGCTTCAGGCACCACGCGGCAAGAAAGACTGAGGAAAATGGTGTCGGCTGATGCCTTTATACCCAATACACAGCAGCTATGACGTCGGGTGAAGTGTGACCATCAGCCGAGGCCAGACCCAGACTTTGGAATCCGGCCGACCGAAGGGCTGCCTGAGGCAGGACAACCCATATGTTAGGACTGCAGATGTATCCTTGAAGGACATCTGTGGTGTTGTCTGTCCTTATTAGCAGGTGGCCTTGATGTAGAAATAGCTTGAAGGCCTCGATTGCACGTATCACTGCCAGCATTTCCTTTTGGTTTATGTGCATGCGTAGCTCCTTTTGTTACCATAGTCCTTGAATGCACCTTCCCTCCATGTGCGCTCCCCATCCGTGGTCTGAAGCGTCCGTTGTAATGGTTTGGCTGGCTATTGGTTTGCTGAAGGGCAGACCTCTGTTTGACTGGCTTGCTTGAGCCCACCACAGAAATTCCCTTTGAAGGCATGGGATGAGTGGTATCAAAGTTTCCAAGCTGTGACTGTGCTGAGTCCATAAACTCCTTAGGTACCATTGTAGTTTCCTCATATGTAGCCTTGCTTGTGGAATCAGAAGAATGCAAGAAGCCATGTAACCCAGGGCCTGCAGGATTTTCCTTGCAGTCAGCTGAGTTTGTCTTGACAGTTTATTTGTTTTTCTTCTGTGAGGAAAGCCATTTGGGTGGTTGTGTCTAGATTCGCACCCAGAAAAGTTATTCTTTGGGATGGAACAAGTCTTGACTTGTGAATGTTGACTGTATATCCCAAGTCCTGAAGTAGGTGGATGGCATAATTCAAGTGTTTTACCAAAGTTTGTTGGCTGTCCGCTTGTATAAGGCAGTCGTCCAGATATGGGTATATTTGCATCCCTTGAAGTCTGCAGTGTGCAATTACTGATGCCAGGCATTTCGTGAATACTCTGGGCGCAGTAGATAAGCCAAAGGGCAATGCTGAGAATTGATAATGCTCTGAACCTGCAAGAAATCTGAGGTGTCTTCTGCAACTTTGTCTGATAGGGACATGCAGGTATGCCTCCTTGAGGTCCAGAGTTACCAGCCAAGACCCCTTGCCCAGCATGGGAAGGAGTTGCTGTAGAGTCAGCAATTTGAATTTTGGCACAATGAGATAAGTATTCAGTGCGGACAAGTCAAGAATAGGCCTCTATTGCTTTTCTTTTCTTGGAACAAGGAATAGTCTGGAATAAAATCCTTGGCCTTGTTCTGAGAGAGGAACCTTTTCTATAGCTTTCATTTGCATTAAGTTGGAGATTTGTTTCAAAGCCTCTGCCCTTTGATTTGGTGGCAGGTCTGGCATGCCTTTTCTTTTTGGTAATGTGTGAAAATGGAACCTGTATCCTTTGTCTATTATTTGTAGTGTCCATTTGTCCATTGTAATACTGTGCCAATTTTCTGAGAATAAGGAAAGCTTTCCACCCAAAGGTGCTTCCAATTGAGCCCTGGTTGGTGGGGTCAAAGTAAAGTCATTGAGTCTGTCCTTGTGCAGCAGTTGTAGGCCCTGCACTACCTCTCTGGTTGGGAGGCTGCCATTGACGTCCTCTGTAGGAGCCTCTAGCTTGCCCTCTACCTCTGGCACGCCTGTTCTTGCCTCTCTGAAATCTCTCTGTGTCTGGAAAGGACCAATTCTTGGAAGGCCAATTTCTGCTGAATCTTGGTGGTTGGACTTGCAGAAAATCTTTGACTGTTTGTACAGATTTTGCTTTTTCTTCAAATTTCTTTAAAACCTCCTGAGCAGTGGAGCCAAATAACTTTTGCTTTTCCAGTGGAGCATCCAGATGCTTTGCTTTAACATGGTCTGGCAGAGATTGTTCCTTCAGCCAAGCATGCCTACGTATGACTGCACCTGTCATAGCTGACCTACATGAAGCTTCCAATGCATCATAACCACACTGCAAGAAATGGTTGCTAACCTGTTGAGAGTTATGTACCAGATCCTGAAGAGATTTGCGATCTAGGGGTTCAGGTGAAGACCGTTTTTTATGTAATTCATCTAGCAAATACTCTTGGTACTGTATCATATGAAATTGACAATTTAAAGCCCTCATAGAAAGGGTAGCAGAAGTATACACTTTTTTACCCCATTGCTCTAAAGCCCTGGACTCCCTTTCAGAGGGAAGTGGATTTTTTGTAGTGGCAGCTGCAACCCCTTTAGGGCCCTGCGAAATAGTTTCTGGATCAGCAGAGTGGGCCTTGTAAAGGAAAAGATGTGATTCCGGGACCCTGTAGTACCTATCGGGTTTGGCAGGAGCCGGAGGGAGAGTGTCAGGGGTTGTGCTAGACTCAGAGTACACATCATCAATGACATTCAAAACAGGGGGAATAGCCAAAGGTCTATGCTGAGGCAAATGCAAGAAGGTCCTTAATCTCTTCCTGGAATCAGAGAATTCCTGGCCCTGCCATTGGAAATACTCTCTCATAGTATGCAGAGTTTCCCCAAAGGATAGCTCTTCAGGAGGGGAGGCCGAAGGGATAGATTCCTCTGCATCAGAATCCTCATAGGCCGAAAAAGCCTCCTCCTGGTAGTCAGAGAGTAGAGCCAACAGAGGCCTCATCTGAGGAGTGGGGATCAGAGGGCTCAACCCTGGGCCTTTTTTCTGTAGGAGGTTGAGAGCCCCTGTCCGGATGAGGCTGTGAGCCCCTAATTAATGAAATAAGGTCCTCTGCTAGACTAAGGATCTGAGAACCTGTAGTGGGTCCCTGAGGGATAATCCTAGGAGGCAAAGATTTTGAGTGTTTAGCAGCTTTAGCCCTAGAGAATGCCTTTATGGACATGGAAGCAGGAGGCCTGGCTGCACCACGTGCTGGTGTAGTTTTGTCTAGAGGAATGGTGTCGGAAGGTTCCAGGACACCGGTTTCTAATGGAGATTCAATAACCGATACAGTAGGGGCCTCCGGGGCCGAGGTTGTCGGTTGTACGGTTTCGGTGATCGGAAGTACCAAGGACTCGGTTTCAGCCGAGACCGAGACACTCACGGTAGGCCAGGCCGTGGTTTCAGCCGAAACCATGGCCCGCGTGTGTCGGTCCTTGTCCTTCCGTTTCTTTGTTAAATGTGAAGTCGGAGTCTCCGACGGCATATTGTAAGCAAAACTAGCCCCAAAAAATTCCTCTGCAAACTCCGCCCGACATCTAAGAGTGCGTCAGTTGAAGGAAGCACAGGCTGAACAGGCCGAGACGTCGTGGTCTGGGCCTAGGCAGGGGAGGCAGTAAGAGTGGAAATCCTTATGAGGTATTTGTTTCCCACAAGTTAAGCAATTATTAATTTTATCTGACATCAGCTGAGGCAAGAAAGAGTCCCCAACGGGGTACTTAGCTTTTGAAGTCTTCGGTTTAGCTGAATTACAGGAGCTGGTCGACAGGCACTTGAGAACTGCTTCTGCTTCGGGCACCACACGGCAAGAAAGACTGAGGAAGATGGCGTCGGCTGACGCTTTTATACCCCAGGCGCTCTGACGTCGGGGAAAGGGCGACATCAGCCAATGCCGGACCCAGACTTTGGAATCCGGCCGACCGAAGGGCTGCCTGAGGCAGGACAACCCATATGTGATGACTGCAGATGCATCCCTGAAGGACATCTTCATGACACCAATGCAGACGGGAGCTGAAAGTTCGACTGCTGAATTCTACACTAAGGCACTGTATGAGCACATCCACTCATGCATGAATCGTGACATACCAAATAGAACCAAAACGCTCTCCTCCAAAAAAAGGAAGCCAATCTGGTGGTCCCCTGCCATAAACAAACTATACAACAGAAGAAAGAAACTATTGCAGAAAACAGGAAAATCCTAGGATGCAAAAAACTCCCTTACCAGCCTCAGTAAGAAGATGAGATCCCTCATAAAATCCTCCAAAGCTGGTTACGAAAATAAAATTTCCAAAGACAATCACAAGGCATTCTATAGTTACTTCAAGAATCTAAATGGCAATGCTCAGATATGCTCTGAGCTACAACACAAAGGCATTAAATATACTGATCCCAAGGATATTGCCAATATCCTGGCAGATCGATTTAGTGCCAACTTCACCCCCTAAAGGCCTCATCTCAATACCAAAAGATTGCCAAATTCCGGTAATCATGGACACACAGGTAGAAACCACACTCTCCAAAGCTAAGAATACAGCATCCATGGGACTAGAGGATATCCCGGGCTGTGTACTACATGAACTACAAAATGAACTGACACCTCACCTAAGTGTCATGTTTAATCATAGCCTCACCTCAGGCTTAGTGTCCACTGGCGCACAGCTACAGTTATCCCACTCCACAACGAGGGGATCCACCTTGGACCCTGGGAACTACCGTCTCAGTCTGATGAGCTTGATCTGCAAGGGCATGGAACACATTATCAAGGAACTTATAAACAAAGACACTGGCAACCTTCAAACATTGGACCCCACCCAGTCTGGGTTCGTGAAGGGCTGATATTGTCTCTTGAACCAGACTGACTTCTTCGAATCAGTCTCTAAAGCTGTGGACAAGGGTAAGGTGGTCCACACAGCCTACCTGGACCTCGCCAACTCCTTTGACACCATCCCCCACTCTGAAATCATAGATAAACTTACTAAGCTGGGCATAAATCCCTACATCACTCGATGGGTTGCCAACTGGCTTAGTGACAGAACCCAGACTGTAAAAGTAGCCGACTCCAAATCCAGCTCCAGACAGGTGACAAGTGGAGTAACTCAGGGTTCAGTCCTGGGACAGCTCTTGTTTGGCATCTACTTCTCTGAAGTACAGGCCAACACTAAGGGACTCTGGCTAACAAAGTTTGCAGATTACTGCAAACTGGGAGCCATTATTGAATCCCCAAATGTTGTGGATATTCTACAAAAGGGCCTTATAGAAACAGAGGTTTGGTGCCAGAGCCATGGGGACAAGCTTAATGCCAAGAAATGTTTAGTTATCCCCTTTGGGAAAAAACATGCACCCATGAATTACCACATAGGTAGCAGTACACTAAACACTGAAAGGGTGATGAGAGACTTAGGAACACAGGTGGACAGTGGTCTCACCTTCGATAACCACATCACCACAAAAGTCAGGAAATCCTTCTATGTGGCACACCTCATCACTAAGGGCTTTTCATCCAGAAAAAAGGAGGTCACTGTCCCACTGTACTCATCCCTCATTAGACCCATTATAGAGTACAACGCCCTGTTTGGTATGTACCTCACAAGACATCTGCAACAGCTGGAAAGGCCGCAGAAATACCTCACTAAAAGAATCACAGGCCTAAAGCAGATGCCATATGCTGACCATCTAAAAAAACTCCATCTATACTCTGTGGCATATCATCTACTCAGAGGCGATCTCTGCTTAACATACAAGGCCATGTCAAACCCTGAGCTGTTGGACATGCTCCACTTAAAGAAATCCCAATCCCTCAGAGCCACACGCTCCAGGGATCTAAACCCTGTCATCACAATGAACAAAACATGCTGGAAGTACAGGTTTCTGACCCAGAGACTGCCCATACATGTCAAGCAGAGCGTCTCCTTGGCCCTCTTCAAAAGAAACCTTGATTGGATGGGAGATAGGAAATTCACCCCAGGAATCATGTCAATCGCCCTTGCTAGACAGGGGTCCAAGAAAGTAAATATTGTGGGAAGAAATACCCAGGGAATTGTTATGGCGAGGCTTGTATAGACCCTAGGGCTGATAGCATTTTTTTTTTCATAGGTTGGTACTAGGCTGTTCCATGCTTTCAGTATTTTACCATTTCGCGTAATGACATTCGACTAAACAGCGTTCACAATTCAGTGTGTTCGCTAATATAATAGGGACCCCAGCAACAGTGCTCTCTTTGTGTTCGTCACTGTTATGGTAGTAGCATTAAAAACAATGCATACTCAGGAAAGAGAAAATAATGCAATTCATCACACAGCTACACAGTATCTGCTTTTCGACATTATCCTTCTTTTCCTGGAGCAAATCAGACATTGGGGTTGGAATTAAGGAAATACTGCACCCACATAACAAAGATATGGTGTTACTACTGTGTAACTAACGTAGACACCAGTCAGTCACTTGTGGTATGAACTTCCAAGTTAAAGAACAAAAGAAGGAAAGCCTGGATGAGGTGATCTTGGAGACCACAGTGTGGAAACAAAGTCTGAATATCAAGAAGTCCCAGTATTAGTAGAAAACAAAGAAAGATTCATCAAACCCAAGAGCAGAACATACAAAATTCCTCCTTGGCAGTATAGTACACACCCCAAAGTAGGACATTAATAAAAGCTTAACAGACAGAAAGGAAGCATGAAAGAAAGACTCAGTTATAAAGCTGAAGTTCCAGGAGGGGTGATCCAAATTTCTAAAAGGGATCATCATATTCAGAACTTCTCTCAAAAATGGTTTGGTAAACCCATCCTGGGCAAAAGCTAGCTGTTACAAGTTAGTGATGGATGAAAATTAAACTCTCGAGCTTCAGTTACTCAAGGTTCAACCCACAGAGATCAGAGTTCCTCCACAGGAAATCAAGTTGGTGCGACCACGGAGTTGACATACACAAGTTCATGGGCTGGGTGTGTGCTTGGCCCACCTACAAAAAAACTAAAGTTTTTTTTTTTTTTTTTTGGATGAATGCAGCTCAATTATTCTAATCCTCAGTGCATTTGTTTTTGGCCACTTGTGGTGGAAGCAAAGCTTGCAATTTAATAAGTCTTGGAAGGCTGACATGGCAGAGGAATGAATGCATCTTTATCAAGTTAAAAAAGATTCTGAGATATACCATTTCTGGATACTAGTCAAGACATGACCCATGTCCTCATTCCAGGATCTAAAGGGTGTTTCCCATCTGCATAACAAATATACTGCAATGGTTTCTGACTCATTGTCAAGATATTGGAACCCCTTCTCCATCAGAAGGACTCCAAGAGGAACTACAGCTACTCCTAAAGCAAAGTATTAGGATTATGGAGAAAAACATGGTAAGCATACATGCCAGAAAAGATCACTTACTACCAGAACATCATACTAAAGAATCATGTTGTTAGGACCAACAGGACATCGTAACAGTAAGCCTGTGGCATTCCACTCAATATCTTCTGTGAGGAAACAATCAATGAAAGTCTCTGGATGCCTAATACGATCCTTTCACTGCAAGGACAGTGTTCATTCTGTCATTCTCTGCGATCTTGTTAGACAGCAGCAGGACTGCTTTGTCCTCATTAAGAAGCAAAAATAGCCTCTCTAGCTCAGAATAATCACAAGGCATTCTTTAACTACATCCAAAATCTAAAAGGGAATACCCAGCTATGCACTAAAAGGGTTGTGGATGGCTCCACCCATATTAAACTGGGGGTAATAGCCAAACTGTTAGTTGACAAATTTGGAGCAAACTTCACCACGCTGTCCCCTCCAGTCATCCCCCAAAGTATACTTGCCACCATTCCTCGGCCTATTATCTCTAGAGAAAAGGTCATCTCGGCACTCTCCAAGGCCAAAAACATGGCATCAATGAAACCAGACAACATCCCTGGTTGCCTTTTAAACAACTCAAAACATGACCTAGTAGACCCACTTAGATCGCTGTTTAACCACAGCCTGTGAATTGGCTATGTTCCGGTGGAATGGACGACAAGAACAGTAATCCCTCTGCACAAAGGGGGACCATAAACAGACCCTGGAAATTATAGGCCCATAAACTTGACTAGCCTCATCTGCAAGGCTATGGAAAGAATTATTATGGACCTTATTAATAAGGACATAGGTAATCTCCAAACTCTGGAACCAACCCAGTTTGGATCTGTTAAAGGTAGATAATGCCTGTTAAACATGGTTGATTTTTTTTGAGAATGTCACCAAGCCTTGGACGAGGTAAAGGCAGTGCACACTGCCTATCTTGACCTAGCCAAGTAATCTGATACAATATCCCACGCAGGTATTACAGAGAAACTCTCTTAATTGGGAACTAAACCCTACATTACCAGATGGGTAGCCAATAGGCTCATCAACAGGACACATACCGTCAAACTGGGTGACTTTACTTCTAGCAAAGGACCAGTCACTAGTGGCATACCACAGGATTCTATGCTGGGCCCTTTACTATTCAGAATTTATTTCTCAGAAGTCCAGGCAAACTTGGACAGCCTGTGGCTACCAAGTTCACTGATGATTGCAAAACGGGTACAATCACTGAGTCCCCCAACAATGCTAATATACTGCAGACAAGGTTAATGCAGACAATTGATTGGTGCCAAAGTCACAGATTAAAGTTAACTGCAAAAAATGGATTATTACTTCCTTTGGGAAAACTGACATCCCTACTAATTACATTATAGACAGTGCCCACCTAAGTGTAGCCCCAGTAGTATGTGATCTGGGTGCTCAAGTTGATAGCAACCTGGACTTTGCCCACTATGTATCCACAGTACTAAGGAAATCCTTTTAGGTGGCACATCTTATAACTAAAGACATCACCTCTAGATCTAAGGATGTTACAATTCCATTACACTCGGCCCTCATCAGACTAATAATGGTGTACCAATGCTTCCTTTTGCATGGACCTCACTAGACACCGGCAACAACTGGAGAGACCACAGAGGTTTCTCACCAAGAAATTACAGGGTACAGAAAATAAGTCTTATACAGAAAAACTGAAAGCCCTGTCACTGTATTCTGTCTCCTACATATTGCTAAGGGGTGACCTTTGCCTGGCTTACAGTGCAGTCTCTGACCCGACCCTGATGGAAATGCTACACGTTTGTAAATCAAAATGCATGAGTGTTACTCATTCCAGGGATCTTAACCTAGCCTATAACACAAGGAGATCATGCTGGAGAGACAGCTACATCTCCTAGTGACTGCCACTTCTCTGGAACAAGCTTCCAGAGAACATGAAACAGAGTACCTCCCTGACCCTCTTTAAACTCAACCTAGATCAATGAACGGACGGCTGCAAATTCACTCATGGGGTGGTGCCATGTACCTCCTGGACACAGAAAGTCAGTATTAACTACCACAGACACTTACCTCTGTGAACATCACTCACCTAACCACTGATAATTGGTGCAACTCAGGATAAATACGGCTAGGCTTGTAAGGGCTCTAGTACTGTTAGCCTAGTAAGTTTCTATGAACCTATTAGCAAATAATTCCCATCAATGTGCAAACAAAAATAATCAAAAAGGACCTCCACATCTTTACTGCCCAAACTTCTTAAAGTTGAACGGGGAGGGGAGACAAAGTTAGAACGGGGGGGGGGGGGGTAATTGCATATCCTGTTAATTCACACAGATGATGTTAATTTTTCCATCAGACCTAATACTGCAATATTCTATCAAGCTATCAATGTGGTTTCTGTACAGAAAGATGCACCATGACGGGTTCCGGCGTGTAGCTCGCAAGACATTTCCCTGGGAGCTACATCGCCGATACCAAATGGCTGCAGCAGCAATTTGCCGTAGAGCAATACAGCTGAATAGCATAGCCGCTGCTGCTGTAACCTATGCACAGAAATATTTCCACTGGTGGTGATCCTTACAGACAGCTGCCCAGCTGTATTCTAGCAGGGACGGCCGTACTAGATATGTACCACATTCCGTATTCTCATGTAAGTAAAGCATTTATTGTATTATTTACTTATTTTATTGTCACACGTCTGACAATAAAATAAATAAATAATAAAATAAATGCATTACTTACATGACAATACAGAATGTGGTACACATCTAGTATGGCCGTCCCTGCTAGAATACAGCTGGGCAGTTGTCTGTAAGGATCGCCACCAGTGGAAATATTTCTGTGTATAGGTTACAGCAGCAGCAGCTATGCTATTCAGCCATATTGCTCTATGGCAAATTGATGTTGCAGCCATTTGGTATCGGCGATGTAGCTCGCAGGGAAATGTCTTGAGAGCTACACGCCGGAACCCACCATAACTCCTTGGTCACTAACTGAATATCCCTCAAAGCAGTACCCAAGGTCATCTTACAGGTGCTGTTTTTTTACTGACCTTACCAAACATTTATCTCATTTATGATTTTCTCCTTAATCCTCTCTATTTCAGACTTCTTTTAATTCTGAGATAACTGAGGTGTATCCCCTCTGTCAATACAACAAAGAAGCTTTAAAGTGAAACCAGTGTGCCACTTCTGCATTTTTTATTTGCTCAAAAAGTTCCACAAAGTTCAGTTCTGGCTCCATTAATATTCTCCATGTTTATTATCTCCATCCCTCCCTCTAGATCTTTGCAACTTTCAACTAAGTCTTTACACTGCTGATATGGTTATTTACTACTACTCTCCATATCATTCAGACATCAAAACCATACCGGATGATGACCTTAAAAATGATTACTTTGGTTGCTTATAAAGAAATGATCCTCAGTACTGATAATAATATATAAATGATCTCCAACACTAAATCCCACTGATTTTACTCTAACAGAATTATCAACGACCCTCAGTAAGTGGCATTCCAGAATAGGGAAATCTTACCGGCCTAACCTCAGAAACATCTCATCATTAATTATGCATAAAATCCAATTAAAAAAAAAAAAAATCAGAAAAGAAAAAAAGGACAACACAGACTAATTATTCAAAGAAATAACATTACAACAGCTAAGTTTTTTTTAATAGCCTTCCTACTCTTGTGTGTAAACTGGGCTGAGGAGCTTGATAGCTGTTCTAATGTTGATGTTTGACAATACTTTTGACAGATGTCAAAATAGTTTACAACTGCCATGATTTGACAGCTGCTTTGAAAAATGTCAAACTGCAGAACTACAATACTCCAAGTATACAAAAATGCTATTACCTATCATTAACATCTAAAATTAAAACTTTTTTCTGTGTGTGCAATATTCCTCTCTGTTGCTATAAGCAGCAATACAAACTTTTACAGCTCAGCAGGATCCCCATGTCACTGCTCCAGTAAAAACATATAAGGCTTAGATATAGCATATATTACTGCAGAACTGCCCTAGACTGCCAATATGTGCAACTCTTCTCATACAATTCAAAGCAAAATGTTGCGGCTCCAGATCATTGATTGGACGACACAGTGGTGCAGCGGTAGTGTTGTCGCCTCACAGCAAGAGGTTCTCCAGTTCAATTTTTGGCAGGACTGCCTTCTGTGTGGAGTCTCCATGTCCTCCCTGCATTCATGTGGGTTTCCTCCCACGTTTCAAAGACATGCATCTGGAGCATTTTGTCCTGGGCCTCCACTGAAAATTGGCTTTGTTCCAAGTCAGACTTTCCCAGTAAACAAATGTTAAATAATAATTTAAAAGAATGGAAATTACTTCAATGGAGTGCAACAGAAAATGCTGCAGCTCTAATCAAATCCCCCACATCATAGATTTTAAGAACTATTTTAAACACAGTATGCTACTCATCCATTGCTTTAAAGTGCAAAATAAAATGTCACAGCACCACACATCTCTCCATCACAGTTTCAGACAGAGAGGAGCAGACCTAATAGTGCTGTGTAGTTAACACATTCATTTGGTCTGATAAAATGCCAAGCAGAATATCACATCTCCTGTCACTACATCTCCTGTCACTACTACAATTCCAATTTCACTTTCTGGAATTAGTTTAAACACAGACACACACACATTAGCTCCATGGCTCAGATGAATGGAGACCTGAATGCAGTCATTATGACCAGAGATGGATTAGTAGCCCACCTACAGGAGGAACATGCAGGTACTGGAAGGAGTGAAGGAACATGGCTTGCTCACCTCTTCCTGGGGTGGAGAAGAGTGTGCTCACCTGACAGTACATTAAGCAAGTGCAACTTCCCAGGTGGAGGCTGGAGAAATCACCTCCTGTGCTTCAAGACGAAGAAGGGGAGGCTGCTTGAAGGGGATGTCCATTCTAGAAGTGAAGGGACAGCCTTAGCAGCCAGCCCATTGCACATCTCCTGATTGGCACTTTGCTGAGTGCATGTGGAGATAGGAGCAAAACAAGAAAAAAAAATTACCATCCCTGATGGCTGTCTGGATAATTGTGCCTTCTGGTCAAACCTCACCCTGGTTATGAGGAATGAATAAGCTGATTGACTGCAAGGCAGTAGGGGCAAAATGAGAGAAAAAAAAAAACATAAATAAACTACATAGAGATGCGTACAAACATCCAAGCACACACACATACACAAATACACACACACATATACAAATATATATATATATATATATATATATATATATATATATATATATATATATATGCACACACACACAAAACGCAAGCACACATTAAAAGACATAGTTAAATGCATTCTTTTTTCTCTTTTTCTTCTCCCTTCTTGCTCTCATGGCTAGAAGAATGTTTTTCTTTTTTATTACCGAATATCAAACACGAGGGAATATCTCTGAAGTGTGTTGGAGCTTCAGATTTGCTGTCTCCTCTGGTTAGTGTAACAGAAAGTGAAAGATAAAAGCTGTCCCTCATGATGACCCATTACTACAGACAGACTTAAGATACCAGGGTGTATTTAACATTCAAGAGAAGCAGTAGTGGATGTGCATTCACCATCATTTCAGTTGTTATGATGCATAAAAGAACTAGTGTAGCTACTTGTTTTCCCATCAGTAGGGTAAAAAGGCTCAACAGACCAGCCCACCTACCTGATTAACAAATTAAAAACAGATAATAAGATAGATGATGTTAGGGCATTTTGAGCTGAGGAAAACATATTTTACATAATAGGTTCATAGGTAATTGTGTATGGATAGAAATTGTGAGAAAAAGAAAATATGTTGATGCTCTCTTATTTATGTATAACCATCATGAGTGCTAGCTATTAATTTGTTTAAGGTTAGTATTCGGTAGTAAGCTATCCAGAGAATTTAAATATATGGAGGTTAGTTTTTACAGTACGCATCCTGGCTGTTTTTATTGTGTTTTATATCATTCCCTCTGGGTCCCAACCTATGTGTATTTTATTCTGCATTTGCACTATTTTCTTTATTACTTAAGTAAAGTTTATTAATCTTTAACTTCTCGCCACTGGTATTTATTTATTTATGGTGCTGCGGTAGCGTCGTCGCCGCACAGTAAGACGCTGTCCAGTTCGATTCTCAGCTAGAGCATCTTCTGCGTGGAGACATGCATGAATGGGCGTACCTTCGTTGAAGGTTGTGCGTCAGGGCTGGCAACTCGGCACATAAAAATCCATTGCCAATCATTAGCGGACCGGAGTTCCGCTGTGGCGACCCCTAACCGGGAAAAGCCAAAAGACACAAACATTATAATTATGCTCTGCTGTTTATTTGAAAACAGGCTCATCATTATTTATACTGTCGGTTAGCAAAGTGTATGGCATACATCAATCGTGGGACTGCTTAAGATTCATTACCAGTGAAAAAAATATTTACTGATGTATTTTATATTTTGCTTGCTTTAAGAGCAGTATGTAAATGGAAATCTATGGCAACTTCAGAGCTGGCAGTACCATTGTCCTGAGGGGGAAAAAGCTGTGGGGAATTGCAGAGTTCTACCAGCCTTCCCTTGCAATTGTGTGTGTCTATGTGTGAAAATAATACTTTGTGTGAAAGGCAGTTAAATAAAGAGGTAGCAGAAGACATTAGTTCACAAACAAATGATGAGACATGGGCCTGTGGGGACTGCTGGGACAAAACTCTGCTCTGTAGTGCCCTGTGTGCAGTCCAATCTAAGTGTGGATGTTGGAAACCCATACTCAGTGCAGCAGTGCACATTCCCTTTAAGATCTTGTAGTCAGGTTGTACTTCCTAAACATGTTATTGCAACAGATTTGCAGTCCCTTTCTTTCTTCACCCTTGGTTAGCAGTAGTGGCATTCAAACCCTACTGGTGCCAACCATATTTGACATTGGTGGGTGGCAATCTGCCATCATTGTGTCACATTTAGTGGTGGTGGATATAGCTCATGTTCACATTTAATGAAAGTGGTACCAGACTCCTGCCGCCCCTCAACACACCGATGCAAAGTCATAGACACAGGCACACCACCACACACACGCACAGATTTGTAAACAGATACACATATTCATTGTACCTTTAAAAATATCTGGGTAGCAATCAATCTGTGAAATATTCCACTTTAAAGAGGGAAAGAAAGGAGCTACTAAAAAAAAAAAAACAGCAAGAAACAAGCAACACACCCTAAAGAAGCACACAGAAGAGTCCAATTTTTAAGTGTAATTATGCCCTCCAGTGTGAGCATTACAGAAAATTACTGGATACTCCTTCAGTGGAAAGGCCTCCTAAATGGTCTGTTATTTCCCTATAATACCTACTCTGTTAGACATTACTGCTTACTTCGGGAATATTGAAACTTGATTAATCAATCCTCAGAAACAACAGACAACTTTCTCCATAAAGTCTAACAAAAAATAAGAATGTACAACACAGGCTTCTTCCTTACTCACTGAAATCACACTGCTGTAAACTACTGAACCAAACTGCTGCAGACTGTCAGCTGTTTTCTAAAGCTAACAAATGCAGTGATTTGACAGATCTTTTGCATCAATATAGTCTGCTTGTTTTTTTTTCCATAAACAGTTTTAATATATTTTAATCTGGTTTCATTTTTATCCTACTTTGGTATCTACCATAGGGACTATGGCTTAATTTTTACAGTTAATTGTTGTAGTCTGTTAAATATTCAATTAGTTTTTATTCAAAAAAGACAGCTTTGTTCATTTATAAGGAATGCAAGTAAACTGTTCCAGTAGTTGGGTGCATCCTTTGTAAATGACCTCTTTCCTTATGCCATATGAAGTGTGGGCACTCTCATCAGCAGTTCTTAGGAGGTAATTATTTATTTAGTTTACATTTGGTCACTGGGAAAGTCCGACTGGACACAAGTCCTTTTTCAGCGGAGGTCCAGGAAGAAAAGCCCCACATACAACACAGATTACTAAAGTATAATTACACAGGTACAAAGCATAACAGTATACATTTTACATCAAATAATACTAAGATATTAAAACTTTAAACTGTACATCACTAAAAGTGGGATGATATATAGTACTCATACAGGTAAGCCATGAGACACATTAAACTGTTCAATCAAACAAAACATTCAGTCTGATATTGTATTATAATAATATAAGTATACACCAAGTGTCTATACCTAGAAGGAGTAACAAGTTGACAGGAAGAGAGAGGTATGAGGAATGAGACTTGCAAGATAAAGAGAATTCTGCAGCCTGAAAATAAGGGAGGAGTGTTTGCACTAGGGGGTGCAAGAAGAAGATGGAGTTAGACTAGCCTGGGGAGTCACAGTTACAAATCCAATTAGCTTGTAGGTGTGCTTTTAGAGAATTCTTAAACTGTGCTAAAAACACTGTGACCAATACATTAGCTGGCACAGTATTCCATTGTTTAGCTATAAAATATGAACAGAGGGAGGCACCTGCAGAGTTGGTGACTTGAAGGACTGCTGGAGCGTAGGACCTTAGTACTGGAGTATGAATATATTAGGTTTTGTAATGCTGGGGTTTTCTCAGGCAGTAAAGAATGTTATGGGTTAGTATAAGCTGGTTATAAAGGAGAAGGTGGGGTAGTTCAACCCAGTTGAGTTGTTTAAGGGCTAAGCAGTGGTGTGTTTGAAGTGGGCTATTGGTGGCAAACTTTGCAATTTTGTTATAGCTGGCATCAAGTTTAGCTATATCCGATTTTCTAAGACTAGTGAGGATGGGGAGGCATATAGGAATGCAGAGATGAGACATGTTTGTGCTGTTTAACCCTGGTGCTGTTTGTGAAGAATTGTTTGTTTCTATATAGCCCCCCCAATTTTTGCCTACTTTGTTTATTCTGAGTGAAATGTGATTGTTAAATTTCATGATGCGGTCTATCTCAACTCCTAGAAGTTTGGTGTGAGTTACAGGAGATATAGTTATTTTACTGTTAGAAATGATAGTACACATGGGTATGCGAGTGGAGTGATTAGTAGACTGGAATATAAGAAATTTGGTTTTATTGGGGTTAAGTATTAGTTAAGAGTTGGTAAGCCATTCTTCTACAGAAAGGAAACAGGCCTGTGTTTGTATTTGCAGTTCCTGGAGGAAAGGAGAGCAACAGATTCGTGTTGAGTCATTAGCATATTGGATGACTGAGGCATGTAGAGTAGAGGTACGGAGATCATTAGTGAAGACAGAGAAAAGTAAAGGATCAAGGATGGAGCCTTGGGGAACACCAGGGTGACTGGTAATAAAGGAGAGAGTTATTGCCTCCACTGTACTGCTTGCTGTCTACTTGTTCGATAACTTTGAAACCAGGTAATGGTGGTTGTACTAAGATTCAGTTCAGAGAGGGATTTAATAAGTTTATTGTGACTGACCATATCAAATGCCTTAGAGAGGTCAAGGAAGACAGCAGAAACATAGTTGCCATTATTTCTGTGGTTGTTTACTATGTGAGAGTGAATGACATAAGGGTTGTTGTGGTACTGCGATAGAGTCTGAATCCATAAATTAAAAACAATATCACCACTACGTCCACAGCTCCAAGGAACACAGGTTTAATACACAAATTTGATAAACAATAAAAAGCAGTTAAAAACATAGACAAGATTTCGCGCTTTCGCCCATAAGGCATCATCAGAGTCAATAAACTGTTGACAACACTTCCCTTATAAAGGTTAAAATCACATGACTGAATTAAAATAATTAAAGAACCCAAACTTCCTTAAAGAACTAGCATCGTAAAAATTCATTAAACATTGATTCTTTTAACATGGCAGCTCGAAAAAACATAAAACGCAACAATATATTTAAATATATTGTGCTCAAACTAAAGTAAATAACACCTTATATGAGTAAAATTAATTACTAAAAATCTATGGTGATCTTACATGTGTATATAAATAACATAGTATAGCTCTAGTAAATTAAATGAAAGAAAAAGAAAAATAATTTAGTTTAACTTAAACTTGTACAGACCTCATTTTCAGTGTACTAGTTAGGGTCGGAATCCATGTTGAGTGTTTGTGAGAAGTTTGTGGGTGTTGAGGTAATCCATGATTTGTGTGTATACACCTCTCCAGTACTTTGGACAGAGGTGAGAGTATTGCTATAGGCCAACAGTTGATTAACTCTGAGTTACCCCCTTTGTAGAGTGGAATGATGTGAGAAATTTTCCAGATTTCAGGGACAAGGTTTTCAGATATTGAATGGTTGATAAGAATGGATACAAGGTATTCAATGGCATTAGCAGCCATTTTCAAGAATTCAGATGGCAGTTTATCAGCGGCTACGGTAGTAGGTTTTAACTTCTTATGAAGTTTCTTAATTATATCAGTAGAGACAGGAAGGAAAGTTAAGCCATTGTTTTTACTATGGTAATTGGGTGGTTGGTTGGAGGATGGACTGCTTTGAGAGTTAGGTAGAGCAACAATGGATTCAGTGAAGAATTTGTTGAAATGGGTGGCAACACTGAGTGAGGTATCAGTTATAGTAGGAGTGGGAGTACCTGATTTTCCAGGAAGGAGAATGTTGTTAATGACTATGCAGAATTTTGGGGGGGTTATTTTAATATTTAATTTGTATATTGTGATGAGAGATATCTGAGAAAGAGGTGGGAAATGCTAGGATACAAAAGTTTAAATCTAAGTACACCTAAACCCAAAGTAATTATACCAGTGATAGCAGGTAATCTTGCCCTTTGAAAGCATAAAGTCTGCCCACTATTATTAGGTAGGCATATAAAATGAACAGTGAGATGTGAGCACTGACAGAAAACATTAGTGTTTAGCTGTAGTAATACATAATGCATAATAATAGCAACAGTACTTCTAGCCACAGGAGTTAAATGACTTCATAGTCTGTAGAAATTTTTAAATGATTATGTACTTTATCAACAATTGTACCTGTATATAGTTTGAAACCTAGATAAGGATTAAGCAACAAGCCTAGATAGTTGCAGTAGAAAACCTGAATGACTAAAGCTCCTGTTGATTACATGATAAGTAGTGGGTACATATGCAGCAGCTTTCAACTGCCCCCCCATCCCCACCCCCCCAAAAAAAACACACAGTTTTGGTGACATTAAAAAAAGCTTATATGAAGACAGCAAGAAGCAAATGAGGTTAACAATCTTCCTGATGACCTTTTTGAACTACAGATGTACATTTGTCCTGCAGCGTAGTTTTGATTGGTTAAGATTATTAATGTCTTTTAATCATCTTTAATTTTTTTCTATTACATTTTGTGCTTTGCAGCTAGACTACACCTAAAATGAGAGCTTCTGAATCAATGCATTACCCCAGTAAACAAATCATAAAGAAATACATCTTCTGGATAGACATCAACTCCAGCAGCATACAGGGATATAGCCCTGACAATGGCCCTATTGTCTTGAGTCTTATTTGTCTCCAGCACTTGAGGTAGCTTAACTAGATCATAGTCCCACTGTCAGTTCTAAAAGTATATATCATTATCAAGCAGTCCCTAGTCCATCAACAAAACACAAAAAGCAGCAGTAGACTGGAGCTAAGTAGCTAGAAGATAGGAAAAAGTAAATCCAGGCTGTCACGTTTGTCAACATACTCCAATGTACAGCTTTGAAATTGATAACAGGGCAGTTTATGGTAACAGTGTCCAAAGTTATTTCTCCTCCTCTTAAGAGATGGGACAGTGGCAGCCTCTGATTGACAATCAGCTACAGAAGGCAAGGGAACAGCTAAGCATGTGATACAATGCAAACAGATGGCATAAAATTGCGAAGAAAGGGAAAAATCTTTATCATCTAGAAATGTTAACATCTTGCTCGCTTTTCCAAAATCTACAGCCTGACCCATATTTTGTGGATCAAGATTAATACTAGATTTAGTTCTAAAAAGTTTGACCAGAATATGAACAGCAGAAAACTCTTCTTGGGGTGATCAAGGAAATGGGAAGATGGCAGTGATAGATGGGGAACAAGACTTGGCTACTAGATAAACAGTTCAGTCTTGCTGACTGCAAATTATGTCAGTGACTGAGTAAACTAAGCTCTTACAAAAAAAAAAAATATATGAGATCAATTTTAAGAAAAGGAAAATGAACTAACTTGCATTATTCCCACACAACTAAAACCAGCAATGTAGCTATGGGATTGTAAGGGGGAAGCCATCCCAGGCACAAAGCACTATGGGGGGACTGTAATGACAGCAGTTACTGCTAGCAATGCCAGGAGAAGTAGGACAGTGGATATGTGCCAGCACAGCTAGCGAGTATTTTGTGAAGAATTATATGTCATTTGTACAGATGCTTGTGTTTAAAAATGTATTTGAAAAGTTGCTTGTGTTAAAATGTACCAACAGTGATTCCTGCTGGAAAGCAAAGAAATGCACATGCATTACTGTAACCAAATTAAATGCATATGTTACAACAGAAGATACTGGCAGAGCAGAGGTTAATCACAATCCAGCTGTAGCAAACAATAAAATATATCTGAAATTAAATTACTTTATGGGTTAAGCCATAAAGATGTTATCCCACAGTTTTGAAGAGAGCCAGAGACGCAATGTCTGTGCTAGAGAATAGGTCGCAGCTCCTGTAGGAAGAGTGAAATGTTTTTATGACTTTAAGCAACTGCCCCACATCTAAGCTATCTCTATCTCTGTATGTAATCCTGTCAGCTTCTAGTTTTGGTTAGTATGGGAAGCAGAGTCAGATGACCAGATGTGATGTCACTGCGTAATCAACTCTGAAATAATATTTAGATATTAGTTGGAAATTGCTCGCAGAATTCTGTCTTCTACCTTGGATTTGACAGCAAGGACCACTCACCTACAAATTATCTTCCCTTGCTCTATTCAGTGAATAACTTAACTAGGAACGGTAATTATTTTAGAATAGTCAGGAAAATATAGTGAGATTAGCAATACTGTTTTTCTACAACTGTGTGAAACTTTCCATCTGTGTTATTTTTAATATTCCTTGTCACTAAAACTCTAGTGTATACTGTAAATAGATATTTAGTATTTTCCTGTTCTTTTATTATTAAACATATTTAAACTTTTCATTGTGGCTGGTCATTTTTTTTTTACAAAATATTTAAACTTGAGAGTATTTGCACATATTTATTTGGTGATAATTCTGGTCACTCCTTAAAGCCTGGCTGTTTGGTCAACATTACCATTTGCATTAATATTAATGTCACTCAGTATACTTGGGTACCCTTGCAAGAGCCTTAGGCAGCTGGTTTTGCAGTACTTGGCGGCAGTGATAAATACCTTATAGTCTGGGCAGAAGGGGGCATAGCTAGTAAACCTGTTCCAGCCTTTCCCAGGTGTGTGTGTGTGTGTGTGTGTGTGTGTGTGTTAGCTACTTGGAGCAGGGACACAAAGCACTGGTTTCACATAGACAGTGGGGGGAGGATTTGGCTTGAGCACTCGGCTGAGGACCTAACTCTGCATCTGTACCAGCAGGGAGTCTTACTGGGGGCCTCGAGGGAGACATAGACACCCAGACCCCGGGCTGAGCGCGTGCCCTGTGTGCTCTTAAGGGAAATTGTGCTTGATTAGAGAGATCTGCATTTTTGTATTCCAAGTGAAGGTCCCTCTCTAGGGTCAGTGTCGAGGATTCAGGCTCCTTGACTACTGTCCCTACATGGAGGTGTCACATATGGGTGACAGTGGTGGCATTACATACTGTTGAGCAGAGGTGTGGCTATTGAACTTCTGTAGCCTGTAAGCAGTTGTCACTAAAGGTGTGCATTCTCTCAGCAGCCACACAGTTAACATTCAGAGTTTCATATCACAACAGGTTTTCTTTACTTATTTATTTTTTGTTAGTTTCATTTAGTACTCAGGTAGATCAGGCAAAGATGTCAGAAGAGGATTATGGCAAGCTGACAAAGAACCATTTGGCTAAGGTGTACAAAGCCAAAAGACTGGTGTATGCCAAACTGACTAAAGAATCACAGCTCAGAACAGCATCCAGGAGGATAACCAGTTTGGTGACTGGAATTTGCAGCCCTCACAAACAGAATAGTTCAACTTTTACTCAGAGGACCTAAAAATCCATCTGGAGTTAAAAAGACTTGAACACCTGCAATTAGAATCAGCAGAGAAACTGCAGCATTTAGAGGTTACAGTACAATCAACAGAGAGACTGCAGCATTCGGAGGCTGAAGAAAATGAGAAGCACCGTCGACATGAGAAGGAGATGCTTTGCCAAGATCATGGAGGTAATGGGGAAGGGAATAACCAAATCCTAAAAGCAATAAAATTCAGTAAATTTCTTCCACGATTTACAGAGAGTGACAATTGTCATAATTGTATTCATATATTTGAAAGTGTATGTAAACAGTATAATGCTGACCAAGGGCTCTGGGTACGGTTCCTGACCCCCTTACTGCATGGTAAAACTGTAACTGCTGTTTTTAAATTGTCTGATACTGATTGCTTAAATTATGATACAGTTAAAAATGTTTACTGGTATGTTTCAAGTTAACACCTGAAGCTTACAGAAAAAAGTTTTGTGAGCAAAGATGCAAGGTAGATTAAAGTGTGTGTAACTATATTGCTGTGTTAAGCACTTATTTTCATAGGTGGGTCAGGTCACTACTTTTAAAATGCTAGCACACCTTTTAGTGAGGAAAGAAGCCCAGAGCACTTTGCTTGAAGACATGAGAATATGGTTGGCAGACAGAGAATGTAACTCTGCAGATGTGCTGGGGAAGAAAGGGGATCTCTACTTAGCAAGCAGGGCATCACTGCACAGGAATGGGATACCCAGTGCTGCATATATGGATATAAGTTAATCCATGGTGGGCAGCCTAGACTGCCCCAACACTGTGAGCCAGTAACAGGGGAAGCCACTAATTCAGGTACACAGCCAGGATCAAGGGTTAAATGTTTTAAATGTAACCAATCAGTCCATGTAGCATATAGCTGTTCATGGAGGTAAGGTAGGGAACAAAGTTTGGGGGAGCCATCAAGTGGGCATAATTTGCCAGTGGTAAGTTAAGAGACACAGCAGATATATTCCTGGTTTTTATGATGCTGACATTAATTACTTTCATAAAATTGTGGATTTTTTTGCTGAAACTGAATTAAAAATGTTTTTAAGTGTGAAAAAGAATATTGTTTACAATTTAACAAGAGAGGAATGGGCAACACTATTAAATATGTCCAAGAATGAACAGCTTGTTTTTAAATCCTCTGATAAGGGGAATAAATTGGTTATTATGCATGTATCACAGTATTCAAAAATGTGCTACAAACATTTGGATGATAATGTGACTTATTCTAAGGTAGATATAACTAATTATTTGGACGCATTGGATGAATTTAAATCTTTACTCTATAAAGGTGTTAGACTAGGTTATTTAACTAGTGATGATGTTCAGAAAAAAATGATTATGAGTAGTCATAGCATTGCCACATTCTACTGTTTACCAAAAATGCACAAAAACACACAGGCCCCCTCTGGGGCGTCCTATAATCTCAGGTAGCAATTATTTCACCTGTAACTTAAGTCAATAGTTGCACTTTGTTACCTAAGGTTGTTTCATTACCAGCAAATGTTAAGGATGTTTTTGATTTTTTATGCAAGTTAAAGTCAATTCAGTGGACAAACAATATGTACTGGGTAATCCTAGATGTGAAATGTTTATACAGTAATATTAAACATTGTCATGGACTTGAAGCCATTAGATTTTTCCTGGGGGAATCACCCACCACAGAATATATTATGGATTTAGTACATTTTTTGTTTTAATTATAATTATTTTGAGTTTAATAATGATGTTTATCATCAGAAATGTGGAACAGCTATGGGGGCGGCTTTTGCCCCCTTATATGCAAAGTTAACTATGGGATTGCTTGAATTAGAATATATTTATAGAAAAAAAATGTTTTTGTCAATATGTTAAATGTTATTTTAGATTTATTGATGATTAAATTTTTTTATGTGAAGGTGGTGAACAAGAAGTCCAGACATTTTTGGATGGGTTACAGGTGATTCAATTTTTTTTATGTGAAGGTGGTGAACAAGAAGTCCAGACATTTTTGGATGGGTTACAGGTGAATAGGTTTAATTTTACATTTCAATGCATCCAGATAGGGAAGACCGTCTCCTTTCTGGATGTTGATTTGATGCTGAATCAGGATGGTATATTAACTATGAAAGTACACAGGAAGTTTCAAGGGGATATTCACTATCTGAAAGCAACAAGTTGTCATCCTGGACATACAACAGAGGCTTTACCGTATGGTGAATGCATACATCTTTTTAGATTATGCAGTGATGAACAAGATTTTTTTAAGAGAAGTGGGATGTACCTTTGGGATGTTAGAAAAGAGAGGTTATGGTGAAGACCTAATTACTAAAGTATGGTTTAAATTTAATAATGAATATAGACAAAATAAGAACAGGAAGAGGAGGGGTGACCTCAGGAGATGTAATGATAATGAATCTGAACATAATATATATTTTGTTACCACTTACAGTGGCTTTAGTAACAGGCTTTTTGATGTTGTACAACCACAATGGCAATTTTTATGAAATTTAAAAGCTGGTTGTCCTTGGATGCCTAAGAAACTTGTTGCTTCTTATGGAGTGGGCCATAATATTAAGAGTTTTCTAGTTAAATCTAGATTTCAAAGTCCTAAGGAGACTTTATATAGATCATTAAATAGTAGGGGTACATTAGGATGTAGCAAGTGTAAGGCATGTAGGTTCATTGTTCCTTATTTTGGACTTATCAATGGTCGAGAATTTGAAGTACATGGGAATTATAGATGTGTCACTGAGGGCATTATTTATGCCTCAGATGTCCTTGCAACAAGTTTTATGTGGGGGGTCTAAATGTGCTTTTAAAACAAGATTATTAGAACATGTTCATGATATAATAAATAAAAAAGAACAAAGTTCAGTGGCACAACATTTTTTGGAAGCACATGTTAGTTCAACCCTTGGTTTACAAGCTACTATTTTGGAAAAAGTAGACGGTGTTTTTTTGGGTGAGGGTAATTATTTTACGTTATTAATTGATTATTTTATTGTTTGTCAATCTGTTGATGTATATACAGTATGTGTTTTAGTTTAATTAATTATGTACTCTAAGAAGGCAGTGTATGCTGAGACGTCAGAGAGTGAAATAAATTTGATATCTTGGGATCCTGGTCTTTTTTCGTTGTATTTGTTGCCAGTGGTAAGTTGTCTGGAGACAACAGGGGTACCAAATTATCACCGCAAGTGATATCCTATCTTAGTGGATGGAAAACAGACGTCTTCTAAGAGAGAGACAGCCTCTGGCATAATCATTCTGAAGCCTGCGGTGTTTAAAGAGGAGCATTACTTGCTTGGGTAGTCCAGGCAGAGCTTTAGGAGGGACCCCATTCCAAATGCTTTTGGCTGGGTTCAGCTTGACTGGGAGGGTGAAAAAGGAAGCAATCAAGTAGGTGTGGTTGAGGATATGCCTGCAGACATCCTGATAGGGAATGATTTTGATAATGCAGTGCCTTGTGTGCATGCAGTTACATGCAGTCAGGCTTGGAGGTAGGCATGGGGGTCTGGTAGCCTAGAGGAGACCCAAACAGACCTCACAACTGAAGCCAGGGCTGGTGGTGTGGCTATTTCCAGGAGGGAGCTACCCTATAGCAGTGAGCCTGAAGGTGAGCCACAGCTACTGGTAGGTACTGATGTTTCCTTGGACAGACTGACTGCAAGGGCAGAGGTGAGTGGTAGTACCCAGGCTTAAGTGAGACATCGCTGTCAGAGGACACCAGACCTCCTGTGGAAGAGGAGCTGGGAAGAGTCACAAAAGTAGAGCTGAGACAGGCTCAGCTCTCAGACACTACACTAAGAGACTTGAGGAAGGTAGCTAAGGAGGCACTGGATTCTCAAGGAAAGGGGGAATCTGTATACTGGAATAAAGGGTTACTATATAGAGAGTGGACCCCTGAGGAAGGGCTAGAGGGTGAGGTAATACAGCAGTTGGTAGTGCCTACAGCCTACTGTCAGGCACTTCTAGCCATAGTCCAAGACATTCCTTTTGCAGGTAATATGGGCATCATGCATACTAAGAGACGTATTATGTAGAACTTTATTGGCCTGAGATTGCAAGGGATGTAACAAGGTACTGCAGTAAGCAAGGCAGGAAACAAGGACAAAGCTCCTTTGATGCCTTTGCCTGTGACTGAGGAGCCATTTCACAGGGAAGCTATGGATATTGTGGGGCTTCTGAGTACCCCAAGCTCCACAGGGAGGAAGTATATCCTGGTGGTAGTAGATTATGCTACTAGATACCCTGAGGCAGTGGCCCTGTCCTCCACTGAACAGGGAAGGTGGCAAATGATTTGCTAGAGATTTTCAGCAGGGTAGGTTTCCAGAGAGAGATACTGACAGAGGTGCCAATTTCATGTCAGACTTGCTGGCTTGTTTGTGGAAGGACTGTAGGGCGAACCACCTAAAGACCACCCCTACCACCCCCAGACTAATGGTCTTGTGGAGATGTTAAACTACACACTAAAGACCATGCCACAGGCATTCACAGACCAGTTTAAGAGAGAGTGGGACAAATATTTGCTCCATCTGCTATTTGCTTACAGAAGGGTATCACATCACAGAAGTCCACAGGTTTTTCACCCTTTGAGCTGCTGTAAGGGCACAGGGTGAGTGGACCTCTAGATCTGATTTGTGATGAGTGGGATTTTGAGTGTGAACCCCAGGAGATGTCAGCTGTGGCATATGTCCTAAACCTCAGGACAAGGCTTAAGGAGCTCAAGGGCTTGGCCCAAGAGAACCTGGCAGGAGCCCAACAGCAGAAAAAGGTCTGGTATTACAGGAATGCTTGAGCCAGAGAGTAAGCTATGGGACAGCAGGTTATGTTTTTCATCCCTGTCAGACACAATAAGCTGCAGGTAGCTTGGGAGGGACCCTTCAAAGTGGTTAAGGAAGGTCAGTGATTTTGACTACATGGTAGAACTGCTAAACAGGAGGCAGGGACACGAACTGTAACATGTTAAGGTGATGAAACCTTACCATGATAGGGAGGCCCTTGTGCTAAGTATTTGCAATAGGAGGCAGGAGGAGTCTGAAGAAGATCTATGGCTACAGGAAGCCAGTCAGCAAACTCCAAAGTTACTATGGTGGAGTATAGAATTGCAGGCATATGATATGACAATGTAGCACAGTAGTGGGGTCACCAATGCTAGGGCTGATGGAATACCAAGACAAGGTATGGGGTAATGTTTTCCCAGACAGGCCCATTCCTTTCAAGGCACATTTTTCAAGGGGCACTTGAAACAATAGCTTGAGTCTTCAAAGGGGGGAGAGAGGTGGCGTTAGGAGGTACTGCCAGCCATGCCAGAAGTAGGGCAGTGGATGTTTGACATGTGCCAGCACACTAAGCTGGTATTTTGTAAAGAAATATATGTAATTTGTGTACCAAATATATTTGTACAGACACTTTTGTTTAAAAATGTATTTGAAAAGTTGCTTGTGTTAAAATGTATCAACAGTGCTTCCTGCTGGAAATCAAAGAAATGTACATGCACTACTGAAACTGAATTAAAAGTATATGCTTTAACAGAGGACACTGGCAGAGCAGAGTTTAATCACAATCCGGCTGCAGCAAACTTTAAAATATATCTGAAATCAAATTACTTTATGGGTTAAGCAGTGAAGATGTTATCCCACAGCTCTGAAGGGAGCCAGAGACATAGTGTCTGTGCTAGAGAATAGGTTGCAGCTCCTGTAGGAAGACTGAAATGGTTGTATGACTTCCAGCAGCTGCCCACATCTGAGCAAAGATCCATCTGTGTATATGGTGACATGTAGATGCTAAAATCATGTCTGCTTCTAGTGTTGGTGAGTGTGGGGAAACAGAGTCAGATGACCAGATGTGATGCCATTGTGTAATCAACTCAGAGATAATATTTAGATGTTAGTAGGAGACTACTCTCAGCATTCTGTCTTGGATCTGACAATAAGTACCACTCACCCTTGCTCTATTCTGTAAGTAACTTAACTAGGGAACAGTAATTCTCTTTAAATTAGTCAGGAAAATATAGTGAAATTAGAAGTACTGCTTTATTATAACTGTGTAAAACTTTCCATCGGCATTATTTTTAATATTCCCTGTGACTGAAACTCTGGTGTTTACTACAAATAAATAAATAAGAGAATAACCAAATACTAAACATCTATTATTAAACATATTTAAACTTTTCATTGTGGGTGGTTATTATTAGAAAATATTTAAACTTTGAGAGTATTTGCACATATTTATTTGGTGATAACTCTGGCCATCCTGAAAGTTTGGCTGTTTAGTTAAAATTACCATCTGTACTAATATTAATGTCACTCATTATAATTGGGTACCCTTGCAACAGCAATAGGTAGCTGGCTTTGTAGTGCTTCGTGGCAGTGATAACTACCTTATAGTCTGAGCAGAAGGAGTCATAGCTAGTAAACATGTGCCAAACTTCTGTGTGTGTGTGTGTGTGTGTGTGTGTGTGTGTGTGTGTGTGTGTGTGTGTGTGTGTGTGTGTGTGTGTGTGTGTGTATATATGTATGTGTGTTTGTCAGCTACTTGTTGTAGGGATACAAAGCACTGGTTTCACAGAGAGAGAGAGAGAGTGGTGGAGGACTTGGCTTGGGCACGCAGTTGAGGACTTAACTCTGCATCTGTACCAGTGGGGAGTCTTACTGGGGACCTGGAGGGAGACAGGCACCCAGACCCCAGGCTGATTGTGGGCCCTGTGTGCTCTTAATGAAAATTGTGCTTGATGCAGTGAGGTCTGCAACTGGAAATATTAAGTGTACCCATTTGTATTCCAAGGGAACATCCCTCTCAGGTGTCAGTGGTGAGGACTCAGGCGCCTTGATTACTGGCCCAACGTGGGAACATTACATACTGGTGGGCATCACATATTGGTGGCCGTGGTAGCATCACGGGGACAATCAGCAGATTGCAATTAGTCTACAGTGCATTACAAGCTTTCAGAATTGAATGTCTGTATTGCATTTGTGGTCAGAACTGAAATATTTAGCACTCCATGTGTGGCATAAACTGTAGCAACTGCCAAATGCAGCAAGCAGTTTAAAACAAAAGAAGATATTTTTTCTTTGACAACTGAAGAAGCACTTCAAGTGCTCAGTGTGTGGCTCGACTGTAGTAACTGCTTGCTACAAATGCAGCAAACAGTTTGCTACAGTTTAAACAAATAAGAAGAGTTTTTTTAGAGAAGGGCGCCAGATAAGGGGATGTCCTCAGGTGCTAGCTACTCCAGTGCTATAAATCTTGTCCAAATAAGTCAGGAACAGGGCAATAAATAATGCCTAAAAATATGGATGCACTGCCATGTTTATTCTACATTTATTTATGTCCGTAACAAATAAAACAAATCTGCTGTAAAAATTAAAACAAGAACGTGTGACTGAGCACAACTGCCAAACATGTAAACAATGGCTGGAAGAGTGCATATGCGAACTCGCACAAAACTCTACGAGGCAAAATAAGAGAAAAGAAATGTATGGAGAATTTTATAAAACAATCAAGCATAATGTAATAAGGTATACTAGATGGCACAATCAGAAGCAAATAAGAACCAAATGATAGGCTTGTACTGTTCTGTAGGAGTGTTTTGCATATGAAACCTGCACAATGACACTACAGTATCAAAATTTAAGGTTATAATCTGCAAATGAGCCTCATCCTTTAACCTGATTTTAATTCCCTATCTTCACTTGTGTGCTAAATGACCAGTCACTTAAAAAGGCCATACCTCTCAGATCGCTAAAAATGGCAGTTGGTGCTTGGTAATCTTACTCAGATCATAAATCAATGAGGAACAGCATGTGAAATGCAAGTGAAGAAACTAAACCCTTCCATCTGCACACAGGACTGGAAGTACAAAGAAGCACTGCTTTTGTGTATTCAACAGATAACTAGTTTACAAAACTCTAGGAAAAGGGGATTAACTCAAAGTAATTGCATGATAATAACTGTGACATGAATATAATCTTTGTTGTGTTATCGTATATACAACAAAACATCCTGCCATCTTGCCAAGTTATTGCTAATATATTTAAGAGAATGCATTTTGCTGCCAGACTTCTTTTTACATAAATGCTGCAAAACATGCATTGCCACTTTCTTCTAGCAGTTGAATGAACTATTTATATAATAAAGATAGGCTTTAACCTTGGGCCTTTTCTGGAAACATGATTCACCTTTTCTTTCCGCTTTGTTGCATCTGTTAGTTTATCTGCAGCTGAATATGGCAGTTCTGCTTTTTATTTCTCGTTTTCAACTGTACAGCACTAACTTTCCAAACTTAAGCAATGGAAGTCCATAGCAGAATACACTTAATGGAACTCTTACATGCTAGCATTTAAAACCAGCATATATATTAGTACAGTATCAATCTCTCTACTGCGGTGGTGGTGCTGCGGTAGCATTGTCACCTCACCGTGAGATGTTGCCCTGTTCGATTCTCAGCTAGAGCGTCTTCTGTGTAGAGACATGCGTGAATGGGCATCCGTTCGTTGAAGGTTGTGTGTCAGGGCCGGCAACTCGGCACGTAAAACTCTACTGCCAATCATTAGCGGACCGGAGTTCCGCTGTGGCGACCCCTAACCGGGAAAGCCAAAAGATACAACAACAACAACACAGTATCAATCTCTCTACAAATACAAGAAGAACCTGCTTCATGGGTCATTGGCTGGATTCACCTTGGCAGAAGAGAGAAGCATCCACAGGCGAATGGATGGAGGATATTCTTTACCTACCAAGGAGGGACATTTCACAGAATAACATACTGAAAGAATGTATTTGCTATATCTTACACTGAAGATCCACTTTGTTGGGTACAGGCAGGAAGACTGTACTTACATTCATGTTCTGGGGCTGTGCACAGCTTGTGAACAGTGTCAGAAGCAATTACAGAAATGTCACATCAAGTATTTGTGAAGGAAAATATTTTTCACTGCTCACATATGTATGGCTGGCAGGCTCTCTACTAACCCAGTGCAAGACGTAAAACACTATATGGTAATAAACTTCTCAACTGTACCTCTTTAAGATAGTTTCAGGCTTGATTTACTCCTTTATATGATTAGTGAATAACTGCATCTATTCTAGAGGTACATTCCTATTTTCAGGCTTAAGTTACCCCTTCATACAATTTTTAAGCTGTTTAGAATATAGAAAACCACTCTATGTGGGCAACATACTGGTGGCACCAATAACTTAAAGAAAGAAGACCCACACATTGCAGGTAGATTTTTGCAGTATCACTCAAAGTATTTGACAATACAGTTAGATTTATGCAACATTTCTTTAGATAGACCCATTTTCTATGCCAATAACTACAATGACATTTTATGTAGCCTTTATTTCACACACCAGTCAGCTGTGTTTTGGCAAAGATATTCACTTTACCTGAAGACGAGAAGGTGAATAATCTGTTCATGGCATCTCAAGTTATGTCAGTGAAGCACTATGTTATACAGCCTATGACCTAAAATGACACAGAAATCAGCAGCGGCAATTTTATTTACAATGGAGGCCAATAGGGTTAACCAGAGTAGGTCACTATAGACAGAATAAGTTAAGCAGGCTATAGACAGTACAATATCAAAAAAATACAACTTAAAAATAATGAACGTGTGTCTGCATGGGTATGTACATACAAGCACACATTCACATTATATACAAGTTTCTTGATATATACAAGGGAGCCATGGATTTAATTGTTTAATCAAATGGTGTTTTGATTGACATCTGTTAAACTGACAAAATTTAGTCAGCTAATCAGATGGTCAATAGAAGTGACAGATAATACAATTCTTGGAGTTCAGGAATATGCCCTTTCCCCAATACTGTGATATTTATATATAGTTAATATATATAATTAGCAGGGGGGGCTTGCCCCCCTGCAAAAAACAATGTTTTGTGTGCGTTACATTTTTATTTTGCATATGCTTAGGCTTTTGCTCAGCAAATGCATAGTAGAATGTCAATATTTGTGTTTTCGATGTTTTGTGATCAACATTTTGAAAATTAACTTTAAGGTCTTTCGATTGTGTTTAGTACACCCATGTACAAATACATCACTTTTTTCTGTATTTCCTATAATAACAGCATGCTGACTACAGGATTTCCATGAAACACCTCTGTATATTATAGTACGGTATTTGAAAATGAAAATTGCCCAAAAGTAGTTTCCATTTGTTTTCAAACTAAAGTGTGTTAAGCAGCACATTTCTGTACATGTATCCTATATAAATAACTGAAGCAATGCTATGATACTGCTTAATCAGTGTAGTAATGCAGGAAACAAGAAATAAGTATTCTTTTTGGGAAAAACAACTGAAATATACAGCCTGAACATAAACCCCTACGTCACGAGATGGGTTGCTAACTGGCTTACAGACAGAACTCACACGATAAGAATAGCGGGCTCCAGGTCCGACTCTAAACCAGTCACAAGTGGTGTCCCACAGGACTCGGTCCTGGGACCTCTACTGTTCGGCATATACTTCTCAGAAGTACAGGCAAACACAGGAGGACTATGGCTAACCAAGTTCGCCGATGACTGCAAACTGGGAGCCATAACTGACTCTCCGGCTGACACGGACATTCTCCGAAAGGGCCTTACTGAGACGGATACCTGGTGTCAAAGTCATGGTCTCAAGCTAAATGCCAAAAAATGCATAGTCATCCCACTTGGGAAAAACAAAACACCCATGAATTACCACATAGGTGGCAGCCCCCTTAATACAGAAGAGGTAATAAGAGATCTGGGGACCTAGGTAGATAGTAATCTCTCCTTTGACAATCATATTGCCAAAGTAGTTAGGAAATCCTTCCATGTAGCCCATCTAATTACTAAGGGTTCGCATCTAGAAATAAAGAGGTTATAGTGCCCCTCTACTCGTCACTCATCATAGAGTACAATGCCCCATTTGGGATGTACCTTACAAGACACTTCCAACAGCTGGAAAGACCACAAAAATACCTCACCAAGAGGATTACTGGTCTCAAACATATGTCCTATGCAGTCCGACTGGAAAAACCCCAGCTGTATTCAGTGACATATCGCTTACTCAGAGGTGATCTCTGCCTGACTTACAAAGCCATGTCCAACTCAGAATTGATGGACATGCTCCACCTAAAGAAATCCAAGTCACTGCAAGCCACTCGCTCTAGTGAGCTAAACCTCGCCACAACAATAAATAGAACATGCTGGAGGGATAGATTCCTGTCACAGAGACTCCCCATGCTTTGGAACAAAATTCCTAACTACATTAGGCAGAGACCCCTCACTAACACTCTTCAAGAGAAACCTTGACGAGTGTATGGGTAACAGAAAATACACCCCTGGGATCACTTTATTGGCTCTTCTTGACAGAGGCTCAGTTAATTAATCAATGGGGCGGCAAAAGCTGACACACTCTGACTAGGCTTATAAATGCCCTCAGGCAGATTGCCTAATACCTTCCTATGAACCTATATCCAGCGTGTTCCTCATTTGCATGTTATTAAAAATAAACATTTAAAAATTATGTGGGGAATATGTGAAACTAGCCACAAAACCTACATTTCTGTTACTTACTGGACATTATGTAAGCAAGTGTCTGATGAACAGCTGTTCATAACCTAAATTTATCATCAAGCGAAGTAAAATCTGAAATTTCCTTTTTTTTTTTTTTTTTTTTTTAAGAGGAGTTTGTTCATCCTAGTCCTTAGGCTGCGTGGGAAGTGAATTTAGGGTTTCTGCTGTGATTATCTCACAGTTACTACAAGAAAACACTTGCCAATACAGGCAAGCACATATGATTCTGTGTGTGTGTGTGTGTGTGTGTGTGTTAAACACAAAGCACAGAATTAACATTTACAAATTATTTCAGCAATGACACATTCTTTACTTAGACTAGATGTACAGAGACACTTGGTTTACATTATCTGGAAAGGTTCAAATTTGGACTGTCTTAGTACTAGAAAAATGTGAGATTTTCATGGAATTTAGGATTTTAGGCCGCAGCACTCATTCATCACAACTTGTATTTCTTTTTGTACAGTCTACTTTTAGAACTGTCATTTTTCTTAAATAAGCATTCTGTACTTTATCTTAACTTGTATGTTGAATCTGTTGTAATGTTTCACTTTATGTCAGTATGAACACACACACACTCACATATATACATACAAAAGTGAGAAACCTTTTCTTTTTTAAATTCTGAATCATTGTTTCATGCTCATACTAACCTGTGGAATTTAGCCTTACTGATAAAAAGGAATACTTAAATATATGAAAAGCAAATGCACTTGAACAGAATGCTGTATTCTTAAAGGGAAACACTGCTTCTAGTCTCAACAAAGTTATTATTCAAAACAATGTTATTTTCTGGCTGAGCAATTTCTGTGCAAGCAATTTTACCTCAGCTTCGAAGTAGCCCCAAATGTATTTGATTTTTGTGCTGATTTCATAATAACATGCCATTTTTTATGGCTTAGAAACATGTATTTATATATAAATACATACATGTATGTACGTGCATATATACATACATTTTATATATATATATATATATATATATATATATATATACACACACACACACACACACACACACACACACACACACACACACATTATATATATATTTATATATATAATGGGTCTGCTTTGACTCACCAAAATAATACTTCACCGATTCCTAGATGGCCAATTCCACTTCCCTGAAACGACTTTAAACCGAAAGCATGAACTGCCGAAATCCTTTCCTTGTGAAAGGAACTACTTGCCCACCATGGTGAAAACCTCAACAGACCAAAACTAAACCCACCCAAGAAGGGGGGCCCCCCCCCCCCCACTTAAATGTACCAACTCCAAGATTGCACTACACTGGAAAAAGGGCAAAGTTCACCCTGGTGGCCAAGTGGTTCCTTTTACAAGGAAAGGATTTTGGCAGTCCATGCTTTCAGTTTAAAGCCATTTCAGTGGAGTCGGCCAACTAGGAATCGGTGAAGTGTTACTTCGGTGAGTCAAAGTAGATCCATATTATATGGATCTACTTCATTTAATCACATTATCAGAATGGTGAACTTCATAACGTCAAGATGATGTACTCATAACCTCACAAAAATGAGACTGCACAATAGCGACACTTTGAATGTCGAACCCCCTTTTGCACATGTTGGGACTCACTGTTATGAATGCAGATCGCGCTGTATTCATAAGCAGAGATTCTACATTTAGACAGAAAAAAAATCAAAAGTGCAGCCTTAACAATGATTTTGTCCCCCTGCACCCCGCACACCCCCTGCTGATCAAATATACCAATTCCGACATCGCACTACAGTGGGGAAAGGGATAAATGTCCTAATCCTCAATGTACAACAATCTCCATTCCATTTGTTTTCTTCATTAATACTACATTTTTTTTTCTGTTTAAAGTGTAGAATCTCTGTGTATGAATGCAGCATGATCTGCATTCATAACAGTGCTTTCTGATATGCGCAAAAGGTGGTTTGACATTCTAAGTTTCGCTATTGTGCAGTTTCATTTTTGAGGTTACGAGTACTTCATCTTGATGTTATGGGGTTCGACATTATGGTAATGCGATTACACGAAGGAGACCCATATATACATACATATATATATATATATATATATATATATATATACACACACACACACACACACACACACACACACACACACACACACACACACACACACACACACACACACAGAGAGAGAGAGAGAGAGTTTGTCAACATATGTCTGTTGCGCATAAAATGTCAAAAGACACAGCAGTCTAGTAACAGTGAACCAGCTCTCAAACCATTTGAAAATTTATAGCAAATTTACTTAGAAAAATATGTCATGACCATCAGCTACAATTGCAAATAGCTGAATTTCAGATTTAAAGATAATTACACAACTTCATTTTCATATGCGAGAGAAAACCTCTCTATACCTACACAAGATTATTTCTCATCTAATTACAGCTCTAGATTTAATATGAGCATTTGTTGCATTCTCCAACTCTGAAGAAAAGTTATGCAAGTACCTCTTATGGAAAGTGCGCACAATGTAACAAGTTAGGCCACATGTCAGTCCCACTTTGGGAGGTCTTAATAACACTCTCAGGGAATAATATTTTGAAGCTCGAGTATAAGACCCACATAAGAATGTCATTCTTCCTTTAATAGTGTAAATGTGGCTCAGTGCCGAATGCGACTCCACTAGACTTCCCCTTAGTATAAATAAGTTTTAGTCGGGACATAATTCCAGTGACAGGAGAGTTCCCCTTTTATAGAAAGCATGCATAATGTTTACTTTAATTGTTGTATTCCCTACCATGAAAAGAAACTGCATACTCACCCATAAGTGACACTAAATAAAATGAGCATGCCAGGTTCTGAGTGTCAAATGAATGTAAAACCTGTACTAGGTATCTATGTACAAATGGATATATATATCACTCCCTCTTTAAGAGTTCTTCTGGAAAATTATTCTTGGATGCTCAAATACAAAAATGTACTTAAAGCTACACTGTACCCTTAACACATCAGATGCAGATCACCGATTAATTTCAACTCACCATACCATTGTGTCCCTACAAGGAGTTTTTAATCATTGCATGCTTACAGTAATATAAAAACAAATTGTTTTTTCCTGGGGAAAATTATCTATCTGATAGGCTACATAAAACTGTCCAGTGACGGCTGGTGACTTCAAATCAAAGGGGGGCTGCAGGAGACAGCTGAATGGGTGGGGGTCAATGGGAATGGGTGTGGCCAACTAGAAAGGGAAGGAGCTATGCTCAAAACCACAAAACCTGTAACTTTAATTAAATACTCTGCCCTGGGTGCCAAACCATCATTATGAGAGTCCAATCAAGACAAAATGAAGTGCAAAACAAAAAACATATTTCAATCCATTGGCTGCATGACAGCTTACTTAATATCTAGATGGAAACAAAAAGGTTGTGAGGCATGAAAAAATAAATTACTTTTTAAATACATTACTGGAATGCTAGTCAAAATCAAGTATAAGAAAAACAAGCAGCACTCAACTCAAACCACTTCACCTTGCACTGCAGTTCTAATTATAATTTATATTCAGCTTTATTAAAGTACCAAGTAACATGCTGAAAGTAGCGATCTCTGTGATACCCCCACTTGTAAAAATGTTTCTTATCCAAAAAAGACCCGCTGCCTGACAACAACTATCTACTTGTTTCATGGGGAAAACATGATCAAAGTAAAACATGGAAAGCAAACAGGAAACAAGCTCAACATACATTGCTTAAAGGATTACTGCACAGGATATGAACCACACATGATAGATTGGCATTCTGTTTAGTTTGCAGGTAAAGCCTGTAATGAGCTCTTAAAATATAGTAATCCTGTCCGTTATTACAAATACTGTCATATGCATTTCAGTACCCAAGGCTTATATGGTATCTAGTTATGTAAGTATTCTCTGCATAGCAACAACAGAAAGGCTTTCAATGTTGGCAATTCTTTAACAGTATGCTTATTAAAAATTACTTGCATCTTACAATCTCAGACAAGCTTGCCAGATGGCCATTAAAGCACTGCTACTTAAACAGAGAGCAAAATGCACTTTCTGAATAATAATAAGCATAAATCAACAGTATACAAATATGACAGAAACCAGAACATTCTGCAAAATCAAGGACAGATGAAAAACCATTGTAGTACTTATGTCTACCTTGGATGGGGGGATAGTCTGCACATTTACACTGCATAACTGCTCCTTGCCTTGCTTGGACACATCCAGAGTCACTACATGGGGGAGTGGGGTGCAACAAGTATGTCACAATTTGAAATGTCTCTGGCTGACTGTGATGGCCCTGACACATTTGTCATACCTCTCAACCTCAGAGCAAGAAATCTGGACAAAGCCATACATAGAAGTGGGACAAAGGCCCAAAAATAAGGACAATTTTTAAATATTGCTCTTATAAACTTAGAAAGATAATGGAATAGTAGGTCTTGCATTAGTATGAGTTTTCTGAAGGGTATGAAATCTGAAACTGAACTGTCATTATTTTCTAACTTCAGTCTCTAATGATTTGCCACTAATTTGCCAAAAAACCCACAATTTTATGAAAAATGGACCAAAAATGTGATTCAAAAATATAAAATAGCCACACAATACAGCTGGGAACCTGTCAAAGAAGGGACACTTTTTAATATTAGTACTGCTAACTTGAACAGCTGACAAAATAAAATAATCTACATGCATTTCTGAAATAAAAGTAATCTATAACTGATTATTACAGTTATTTATTAATTGTAAACCCTCCATGTTTTCTTCCAAAGTTGGCATTTTATGGTGGCATTATTAGGGGAAGAGCAACATTTTGAGCCAAAATCGGGGACAGTTGAGAGGTTTGGATAAGCCTAATTCTATAAAGCAATTTATTTGCATGTACCTCTCAACCTGTTAATGCAGGAAATCTGGATAAGGCCAAATATATGGAGGGAGCATATAAACAGCACTAGAAATTGCTCTTGTATAAACTGAGACACTTGATCGAATAACAGGTCACGCTTTAACATGCATTTTTCTGAAGGTTATGAAGTCTGAAACTCAGTGTCGGTCATTATTTAGTGATTTCATTCCTAAATGATTTGAGAGAAAACCACAAATTTTTTGAGGAACAAACGAAAAATAAGAAGCAAAAATTTATTCGTTCTGCAAAAATCTGGACAGTTGAGAGGTATAGTTCAGCCGGGGCTGTCTGAGTTTGCTGCCCTTCCCCCCTCACAAAATCATGGTCGAATGGAGCTTCCCCCCCTACAGCCATTCCAATGAACCATTACTTGGCTATTTCACCCCATTTACCATAAAAACTAATGTGCATACTGCTTTACTTCTGTGATGATTTGGACTTCATTTAAAAGTTTTATTTTGCATTTTACAGCGCAAACACTAATAGATATCATATCTGCTAAACAAAGCAATGCAGTCTCATAATGAGAACAGACTTAGCATTAAAACTTCTCTGCCCTTGAAAACTCACAATCACTGAAACAGCATTGAAACCCACATTCAAAGAAAATACATTTTGCCAGTGGCAGATTAACTTTGGGTTTGGGCTGTTTTCAAATCACAGGCCCCTTGCACACGAAACATACACATGCTTTTTCATACACTTTCCTGATTGTATTAAATTATATTCCTTGTACAATACAGTACAGTTTTAGAGGGCATTTTAAATTTATTGTTTTGAAATTTTTCCAGTAAACAATGAAACAAAATGCATGCACCAGTAATGACAAAACTGCCCAATTCAGAACATTTCCATCATAAAAGTCTACTCAAACTTCTACAGTCCACCAGTATCAGTACATATGCACAATCTCTGAAGAAGTAAAAGTCATCTAAATAATTCCACATTAAAGAGATCTGTAACTAATGAAGAGGTTGCTGCTAGCAAACAACTTTGTATTTCATGGTTTCATCTACAAATAAAGTGCCCGTTACCCTTGAGGAATAAATTGTCTATCTTACACTAAAAAAATGATAAGCTAGTAATATTGCCATAGGGAATGGATGGCAAACTGATAATAGGTTCATAGTTACTAGGTATCTTTGCATCCACCCCTTTTGCAACACATTACAGTATCAGAAATGCATCTATCTACTGTGGGAGTAGAGCCCACAGCCTTCTGCATCAAAAGCAAGTATACTACCTGTTGTGCTATTAACAATGCAAGCCGATGCAGCATAAGCAGCACTAAACTTTTGCTCCCCTGCAGCTCTCAGCTCCTTGTAAAATCTGCTCACTCAGTTGTATCTCTGAACTTTGCAGCACAAAGAAATCTGGAAAAAGCCAAAGTTTATTGGGGGGGGGACAAAAGCCCAAAAACCAGGGACACATTTTAAACATTGCTTGTATAATGTTGGAAAGTTGCTAGAATAAAATGCTGTGTTACCACCATACACTTCACTGCCAAGCCTTACACCCAGGACCCTGTGTAAAACAGTCAGAGCAACATACCACTATGCCAAATCAGCTGTTTTGTGAAAGAGGAAGATGGAAACTTAAATGGCTATTTAGTGAATTCAGTTCTCACCATAGCACAGCTGTCAACCTCTTAGTACAAAACACATGAACAAAGCCAATAATGGGTGAATACAGCCCCCAAACATTCAGTGAATTCAGTTCTCACCATAGCTCTCAACCTCTTAGCAAAAAACACCTGGACAAAGCCAGTAATGGGGGAATATAGCCCCCAAACATATTCAGTGAATTCAGTTCTTACCATAGCTCTCAACCTTAGCATAAAACATGGATGAAGCCAATAATGGGGAAATACAGTCCCAAAAATAGGGACAAATTTCAAATATCCATCTTATACACTTAGAAAATTGCTAGAATAAAAGCTTTTGTGTTACCATGCACTTTCTAAAGAATATGAAGTCTGATACTCAAATGCGTGTTAATTTTAACATTTGTTAACCAGGAAAGTCTTACTTGGAACAAAAGCTAATTTTTAGCAGAGGCCCAGGGAGTAACACTCCAGACAGGCATGTCTTTGTAAGATGGGAGGACACTAGAGGAAACAAAAACAGGGAGGGCATACAGACTCCACACAGAAGGTAAGGCACCCCAGCCAAGAATCAGACCAGAGAACATGTAGCTGTCAGGCAACAATGCTACCACTGCACCAATGCACTACTGGTTTTGCAAGGTTACAAAAATACAGAAACCACAGATTTTATGAGGAACAGAACAAGTATGAGGGAAAAATCTGCAGCATTTTTACAAATGGTGGTGGGCAGGGAATTCAGGCTCTTGCCACCTGGGCCCAAGGTACAGGGTTCAAGCCTTATTCTCTACTCACCACCATGGGGCATTTTATACGCACACACACACGTCAGGTAATCCTTCAACAGCTTTGTTCATTGGAGCAGCACTAAATACATCCACAGCTTCGTTAAGCCCAGGTAATCCTTCCACAGTCAGCTACTAAATACTTCCTTCCACAGCTTCGTTAAGCCCGCGAGATGTCTTGCCATTGCAGTCCGAGTCTGATCCCTTTCCTGTGACAGTCTATGCAGTTACAACTGCATAGACTTCTGAGATCTCTGCACTTGAATGCTTTGTAATCTGGATTGCTGTTGAGACAGTCTGCGCATGCTCCAGACTGTCTCAGCAGCAGTCCGGATATTGGAAATGCTAGTGTGCATGCGCAAAAGTCTGCTATTTGCAATCATTTTTTTCTTTTGTGTTTTATTTTATTTGATTTGATTTTCTTTCTTAATTTACAGCTGGGGGAGCTGCAGTCCGGCAGTCCAATAGCACGGGCCGCCCCTGAAACTGTCCACAGATACTTTTCTTCATGACTTGCTTGTGTCATACCTGAAAAATGGTCTATGAAAGAAGAGTTCCTTTACCCTGATAAAATATACTGCTAAACCATTTCAGATCCTTGACAAACTTTCTAAACAGAACTATTTCTGTAACAGTGATATATTTCTCAACTTGAAAATGTCACATGCTTTTATAAGCATTGTTCTATCTATCATCATCAGCTGCAGTCATTCCACTCATCAGCCAAACTGTTATCCATGTCATGTTACCCTGCTTCCTACTTTTTCCAAGACGGTGCATCTCCATTGATCTTGGCATTTCCCCATACTTAGAATGTCCAGTAATCACCAAAGTCTCTCAACTACTCTGATTTCCGTCTTCTTTGCACACAGTATGTCAGATGGTGATTCAATACAGTGGATAAATTACTTCTGTGTCCTACTAATGCCTTTCCCTCTTATTTTAAGACATTACCTGGTTTGCTTGGTCACATCCTTCTCACACTGCCTAGCAAGCTAACCTCAAGGTTAATAAGTTACATCTAGATTCTTCTCTTCCTTTTATTTTCTTTTGCTTAGTCCCTCCTTTGTTGAAACGTAGCTTCTGGATTATCACCCCAGGATGCAAAGTCTATTTACATTAGTACAATGAACTCCAATTGTCATGTTTGCCTACTCCCTCAGTCTTTAACATTTCTTGCTAAATTCTGAATCTACTATTATTCTTGTTAATGCATCATGGGCACACAGTTCATCCAGATATCAGACATACATATGGTAGACAGCAATATCCTGAGAACAGTTATGGTTTCACTGTACTAAGGGGATCCCCTTTCAACCATTCTCAGTTTCTTTTCTCCAGTCCCACACATTTTATTTTGTCTTGAACCCTTTGATGTTGCTCCATCCTGAAGACATTACTCAAGTCCAAATGTGTCATGTCCTCTGCAAGATCCCTATGCCCACTTCTGCTTGCTCAGAGAGTACTACAGTATGTAAGCAGAAACTGGGGAACTTAAACCATGAGCTACAGGATGAAAGCTATTATTTTATAACTTTAATGTTGTGTAATCCACTGCCGTTTGACTACAACTGCCATCACTCAATGGCATTCAGGAATTCACCATGATGGAACACAATATCCTATCACCTTGCTTGAAGTGAATACCCTACAGTTATGTATCTTCTTTCATAAATCTATTTTATTAATCTAAATGGGTTGCAATGAATTAAAAAATCGTTTATTGTGGAGATGAATGAGTGCTTCGTTACATCCAGCTCCACAATAAAGGATTTTTAGCTGTCTGAGCTTTCAGCACATTCTTTGCTCAACACAGCTCTACCTTGGATTTTTATGCAGTGACATTGCTTTTTAGCTTCCTTCTGCAGGTGGTTTACCTGCCTTCACTCCCCTTAGGGTAAGGGAGACTAGTTAATGCTGAGGTTACAAAAGGCTACAACCATAAATCCTTTTCAGTACTAGCTTTGTATTGCTTGAATTCTGTTTTCATTTGTCCCTTCCTAAGTGAGGTAAGAGTTGGATAGGTGTTTCCTCCTATCTGGGTGGATCCAGATCTTGTTTTGATACTTAAGGTCCAAAACAACTACTTAAAGTTCAAATACAAATACAAATAGTGCATGCAATGTCAGGCAGTATATACAGAAAAACAGTTCCTGAAGTAGGTTATACAATAGTAAATCAATTAACAGTAAACAATGGACAGTTATGCAGCATTACTGCATAATTTATTAAACTACAGGAAAATTCAAAGTTAGGCAATTTATATCAAAGTTATGTACACTATATGCAGGGCTGCAAGGCATTGTTAAGAGTCTGGTGAAGTGAAAAAGAGATGGGTTTTGTCCTCAGAGCTAGGTAAGAAGTACAAGGATTAGAGAGCATAAGTTAGAGCTTAGAAGAGAACAGAAGTAACAACAGCAAAGTCCATAGAAGATGGGATTATAAACCCTTCTTCATCCAAGCCAAATATACCTGTTTCAGTACAGGGTATATCATCATCATCCTCAATCACCTAATTCCCATTTTCTACATAAGTTGTGATGTCATGTCAAATGTCTCCATCTCTTTCTAGTCAATGCCACTCTCCTTTCTTCTTCAACAATCATGCCTGACTGTTAGAGGTCTTCTCTCACACAGTCATTCCACCTCTTAGCTGAGCACCCATATTTCCTCTTGCTCTCTTCCTGTCTGTCCCAAATCTTCTTCACCAGTTTGTCTTCTGCTTTTCTGTACAGGTGCCCAAGGCACAGCAATTTGTTCTCTTTAACCATTTCTGCAATTGGAGCTACTTTAGTTTCCACTCTTGTGTCTTCATTTCTTAATCTAGCACACAGCATGCATCCTACCACTCATCTCAGGCACTTCATTTCCATCACCTCTAGCTTCTGTTGATGCTCTGCCTTTACAGCCTATGTTTCTGTAGCATACAGTAGTACAGGTCACACCATTGTTTTGTAATGTGACGACCCACCACTGGACCAGTACTCAAGGAGCCTCAATCCTTACCACTGGCAACAGTGGGGGACGTTCACTGGAGGATGACAGGTACACACACAGTATTTCCAGATACAGCTCTCTGCATCAAGGGTAATTTCCCTTAAGAACACACAGAGACCACAGTCAGTCCAGGGCTGGTTTCTCCCTCTTTCTCCAGATCCCCAATAAGACTCCCCACTGGCACAGCTATAGAGCTGAGTCTTTAGCCAGGGTTCCAAGCCAAGTCCTGCAACATTTGCATTGTCCAACCAGTGTTTCATGTCTCTCCCCAAGTAGCCGATACACACACTCCTTGAGGTTTGATTCACAAACATATGCACACACACACACGGGAAAGGCTGGCACAGGTTTACTAGCTATGTCTCCTTTTGCCCAGGCTTAACAAAGGGTGTCCAATCTTACTGTGCAATGTTAATATTAACACAAATGGTAATTTGACCAAGAGCAGAACTATTAGGAGTGGCCCACAGTGTCACCAAATTAATATGCAAGTATTCTCAAAACTTAAATATCTCTACACAAATCAGCCACAATGAAAGATTTAAATATATTAATAATTAACAATAAAAGAACAAGACAATACTAAATACATATTCACAGTGACAGAGTTCAAAACCACAGGAAATATTTAAAACTACATTGCAGGACAGTCTCAAATAAATAAAGAAATCTATCTAAACTAAGCTTCACTATATTCCTGACTGAATCTAAGACGATTACTATAACCTAAGAACTTAACTAACAGAGCAAGGCAGATGTGGTGAGTGGATCTTGTTGTCAGGTCCAAGACATAATGCATAATGATCTGTCTCACTAAGAGACTTCTCAAATTAATATCTAAAATATTACTTGTGGGGTAGCTTGCAGAATGACATCACTTGTGGTAATCTGACTTTTAGTTCCCAGGCCCCAAAACCCTCATTGAGAGAAGCTGGTAGCATTTAGCATCTACCTATAAAAATATCCAGACAAGGGCTTTTCCTCAGACCTTTGGCAGATGTTGGAAGTCCTAAAACAATTGTATTCCTTCATGCTTCAAAAGTAGCAATGAGTTCACTCCAAGGACATTACAGATAGATTCCTAGCACAGACTGTGTGTCTCCAGCTGCACTGAAAACTTGAGTGGTAGCCTCTTTATTGTGTTCTATAAAGTAATTTAATTTTAGATATTTTTCTAATGTTTACTAGACTGAAGTTAACCTCCTGTAGCCCAGCTTCCACTGTTAAAATAGATATACATTTAAACAGTTACAATATTGCACGTACATTTCTGTTCTCTTCCAGTAGGGCACACTGTGGATACATTTTTAACACAGCACGTTTACAGATATCTTTGCAGTTTGATATACACATGACATACACTTCTAACACATTTGTAACAAAGCATCTTGTATAAATCCTTTTGATATTCACCAATGACATATAATTATTTACAAAATTCCATCTAGCTGTGCTGGCAGTATCTCCTTTCGTCACATGCAACACTTTGCTTTTCAACTTCTTTGGCATTTTTCTGTCCTACACTACACCTGACACACTGTGCTAGCTGGCTGCAGCCCCTCTGATTCTAGCTCTGACCTCCACATTCAGATTTCTGTTCTCATCAACAACCTCTCCCAGATATTTGATACTATTATCCTGTTACACCATCTTCCCTTCCATCCCAGTCCTTGGCTACTTCTGATTTTCCCCAATTGCTACTATTACAACGGTCTTACCTGTACTCCGTTTCATCCCATGTGCTTTCAGTTTTGCACTCCATTCCCCTATCATTTGCTGAAGTTCTTACTCAGGGTATGCTTGTAATGCCACATCATCTGCATACAACAACTATGTTGATCTGTCCTCTCCCACATGTTTGCTAAACATAGTTCCTCACCAGCATGAACAGTAGTGGGCTCAGAGGTGATCCCTGATGCACACCCACTCCCACTGGGAACCCCTCTGTGAGACCGAACACTGCTCGAGTACATATCTTGCATGAATTCTACTACTGTTTCTGGGACTCCAAACCACAGGACTGCTCAAATCAGCTTTTTGGGGACTTTATCATATGCTTTCTCCAAGTCTAGGAATGTCCAGCTGGACTCTCTCCTCATTTCTAGCTTCTTTTCAAGTATCTGTCTCACTACAAACATTGGGTCAGTTGCTCTGCATCCTGATCTAAATCCAAATTGCACATCTCCAGTCTTACTTTCTACTAATCTCAGTATTTGTTTACCAATCACCCTCTCCAGAGCTGTCATGCAATGTGATAAGAGTTTGATAACTCTGTACTGCTCACAGTTGTGAATGTCCCCTTTATTCTTGAACACTGGTATTAATATGCTTATTCTCCAGTCATCTGGGATATACTTTTCTCTCCACACTGCTATGAGTACACTCAGGAGCCATTCCTCCCCTATCTCACACAACATCTCCCCTATCTCACACAACATTTTTATCATATCTGCTGTGACCTCATCTGAGCCTGGTGCTTTTCTGGACTTCATTTTGCTAAATGATAATCTTACATTTTCTATGACAGGCTCCTCCTCTTCTCTCATCATAGACTGTGTCTGGGACAGTACAGCTTCTGAAATTTGCTTCATTCAGAAGCTGCTGGAACTTCTCCTTACATCTGCCTTTGATGTCCCATGGACTGGTGAGCAGGTTGTTGCTGGCATCCCTTATGAAGGGTGTTGGACTATCTTCTCTTTCTTTCTGTCTTTGCCTTGCAACTACATACAGTTTCTTTGTGCCATCTACTGAAATACTTTCCAGAAGCTGACACAGTGCCTCTGAGGCCTTGTTCTTTGCTACTGCAACTCCTTTCTTGGTCTCTTTGTTAGCCAACTAGTATTTCTTCCTAGCCTAGTCCTTTTCTATCTCCCACTTTTTCCTACACTCCTTTCTTCTGATGACTTCCTGAACTCCTTCATCCCACCACCAGCTTTCTTTATGTACTCTGTTTCCACACCCGGCCTGGCCCCATACCTGTTCTGTAGTCCTCACACAGGCTGTTTTGAGGCAATGACATTTTTCTTCAACTCCACCTCCTCTCTTCTCTTTCAGGTGCTACAGTCTTGAGTAATTCCTTGAACTGTTATGCTTTCCCTCCAGTCAGCTGCCAAGACTTCAGCCGGGTCTCTGTTGAACTTAGAACCTTCTCTGACTACTGCTTGTAGCTGACTGTGGCAACCAGTGGTTTATGCTTTGGGCTGTCTTTTTCACTGTGGATAACTTTGCAACGGTCGATTCTACCCTAGTGGCCTTTCCTTACAATGAGGAGGTCTACCTGAATTGCATGTTGGCCCATCTTGTATGCTATCCTGTGACACACTCTCCCTTTCTTAACACGTTAGCTACTATCAAGCTATTTGCCAAACAAAAGTCTAGAATTGCTTCTCCTTTTTTATTCCTGCTGCCTCACTTATGTGAACCCAGGCAGTCCTTATATTCTGTTCTGTCTGTCCCAAGATGTGCATTCAGATCACCTATTATCAACATCAATTCATGTCATCCTGCTTTAACTAGTAGGTCCTGTAACTGCTGTCTGAATGGATTCTTTTCCTTGCTATCACAACCCTGCCATGGGGCACAGCCTGAGATTATGAATAGTGCCTTATCATTAGGCTAGAGTCTAATTGCCACAAATCTGTCACTAATTCTGATGACATCCCTCAATGTCTTCTGAAGTCTCTCCCTCACCAGTATTCACACACCATTTCTAGCTTGCCTTCCTCCTGGGTAGTAGACTCTGGATTCCAAGTCATGTGGCTTTGCCGCACTGCCATTCCATCTTGCCCCCTGAATACATAGGATGGCCTGCCTCCTCCTTATCCTTATGTCCTATACTTCAAAGAGTAGTCTTGTCACTGAACCTACACTGAGTGGAGCAATTTTTAGTTCATGTCTGGCAGGCTGACTGGCTTTACATTCAACTTCCATTCAACAGAGCTACCCCAGGTAACCTAAACTGGGCAACTGAACATTAGTTGGTCAGTAACTTATTCATCCAGGACTGCTAGACCTTATGGTGACCACTCACTGGTCAATAGGGGCACAATCACCCTTACAATAGTTAGCATGGGTCCATGGTGTACATCAGAGTAGGCCAGGTCCTCAATCCACTTATCACAGGCAAATCCCCAAGCTCATTTGGTGACATCAGTTAACATGGCCAAATCACCTACAGCCATATTTTTACACTCTCCAGTGAACATATCACCTAACACACTATCCCAACCTCTTTTCCACATTTCTTCTCCTCTCACAAAATTAATGAAGGTTGACCCACTTTAGAAACTAATGTAAATATTGTATATTATACTCTACTTGCTTCTTATAGTATACATATATTTCTATGTAATTAGGCTGAGTTACTACATTAATGCTTACGCGCCTGCATTTTGTGTTTATGAAATGTCTTGTGTTTCACCCAGGTTGAGTCGGAAATTGGCAAATAATGATTAGTGCACTGCCCTGGTAAAGAAATATAAATAAAAATACATAAATAAATAATATATATTCACATCCTGTCTGAAGGTAGAAAGGATGCTGTTCCAGATCTTGTTGCCTTTGCATTGGAGCTGTCTTCTGGCTATGTACCATTGCAGTTGTGAATAGGAGGATGGGCGTTTCTTGGACTGATAGAGAATGTTATGGGTGATTACATTTGGGTGAACTTCAGGTAACTGGAAATTCCAGTCAGTTTCTTTTTGTAATGGCATTGCAGTGGTGTGATCTACTGGGTCGATTTGCATCAAATTTAACTATTTTGTTGTAGCATTGTTGTTTGGATTTTGGTGCGAATTGGAGCAGCACGTAGCAGACTCGGTACAAGATAGGCAGAGGAACAGGATGTGCAGCTTTGGTCTGTGAGATGAGGCTTGGCTCAGCAGAGAGCACCTAATATTTATGTATTTTTACAGCATTATGACTATGTAGATCAAACCATGTTTTTGTCAATATAGCACTAAAAAGCCTAAAACTGATTACAACTACCCCAATCAACTAAGATATACTCAACTTCTTAGTACCTATAAAATTATCCAGAATCCATCTGCGTATCCAGCACTAAATAAAATTCTACACAACTATGTTCCTTGTCAGTCATTATGATCCAGTGACCAAAAACTCCCATCTATCCACAAACCTATCACATCTGCTGGGCACTGTCTACTCATACCATGTTGCTAAGGCCTAGAACTCCATACCTGTATCCATCAGGTCAATACCCTTCCTCACATCCTACAAAACCATTCTGAAAGACTTCCTAGCCAAAAGCTGACTCTATTCTTGCTCAACACCAGGATAAACTATATCCCTAAATGTGAACAAGTACCTGTTCATGTCTTACATCTCCTTACTCTCCCTTCTTCACTCACTTCCTTACGTCTATAAATTCCTCTACCCTGGCTTTCTCTATAAATATGCCATAACCCTGTTTTTCTCTCACTTCATATTGCAATGCCTGTATACTAACTTATATTACTTATTTTTTTACATTCCTTAACTGGGTTAGTCCAACTGGGCCCAGACAGCCCTTTTTCAGTAGAGACCAGATGAGAAAAGCGCCAGGAATGTAATTAGTAAAAATAGGGAAAAAAACTAGCAAATCAAGTTATAAGATACTTAACAGCACAAAAACAGAGAAAGAGAAATCTACAACAGGAATATTTATAAGGCAAAAGTACAGCATTTTGAGAATGCAGAAGCAATAGGTTTGAGAAGTGTGGTTAGCTTTAGGTTATATACAAGGAAATACAGCAATGCCTTAAAATAAATAATATTTTCTAATATGTAATATACAATTCAGAGTAACATCATAGGTTCATAGGTAGGTACTAGGCTATCTGCCCAAAGGCATTTATAAGCCTAGCCAAAATGTGTTGGCTTTCGCCGTCCCCTTAGATTAGTTCCCTGTGCCTCTGTCCAGCACAGCCAATGAAGTGATCCCGGGGTAAACTTTCTATTTCCCATCCACTCGTCATGGTTTCTCTTGAAGAATGTTAGTGAGGAGCTCTGCCTAATGTAGATTGGAATCTTGTTCCAAAGCATGGAAAGTCTCTGGGACAGGAATCTATCCCTCCAGCATGTCCTATTTATTGTTGTGGTGAGGTTTAGATCCCTAGAGCGTGTGGCTCGAGGGGATATGGTTTTCTTTAGGTGGAGCATGTCCACCAATTCTGGGTTGGAAATGGCCTTGTATGTCAGGCAGAGATCACCTCTGAGTAGGCGGTATGCAACAGAGTACAGCTGGAGTTTCTTCAATCGAGCTGCATAGGACATCTGTTTGAGGCCAGTGATCCTCTTGGTGAGGTACTTTTCTGGTCTTTCCAGCTGTTACAGGTGTCTTGTAAGGTACATCCCAAATGGAGCATTGTATTCTATGACGGGTCTGATGAGTAGAGGAGTACAACACTTTTGCAATGTGATTATCAAAGGAAAGATTACTACTACTTGGGCCCCCAGATCCCTTATTACGTCTTCCATATTTAGGGGACTACCACCTATGTGGTAGTTTGTGGGTACTTTGCTTTTTCCAAAGGGGATGACTATGCACTTTTCGGCATTTAGCTTGAGGCCATGATTTTGACACCAGGTATCCATCTCAGTGAGACCCTTTTGGAAGATGTCTGTGTCAGCCGGAGAGTCAATTATAGCCCCTAGTCTGCAGTCATCTGCGAACTTGGTCAGCCATAGTCCTCCTGTGCTTGCCTGTACCTCTGAGAAGTATATGCCGAACAGGAGGGGTCCTAGGACTGAGCCCTGGGGAATGCCATTTGTAACAGGTTTAGAGTCGGACCTAGCTCCTGCAACTCTTACCATGTGGGTTCTGTCCGTGAGCCAGTTGGCAACCCATCTTGTGATGTAGGTGTTTATGTTCAGGTTAGTGCGCTTATGTATAACACCAGAATGAGGAATGATGTTTTAGGCCTTTGCGAGGTCTAGGTAGGCTGCGTGTACCACCTTTCCCTCATCTATAGCCTTGGTAACTGTCTCAAAGAAGTCCATACGTTTAGTAGGCATGATCTGCCCTTAACAAAGCCGAACCGGGTAGGGTCCAGTGTTTGGAGGTTCCCAATGTCTCTGTTAATGAGTTCCATGATGATGAGCTCCATAGCCTTGCAGACCAAGCTAGTCAAGCTTATAGGGCAATAGTTCCCGGGGTCTGTTGTAGCTCCACCTTTGTGGAGCAGAATAACTGTTGCTGTGCGCCACTCTATGGGTACGTAGCCTGTAGAGAGGATGAGTTTGAACAGTGTGTTTAGGTGAGGGGTTAGTTCATCTTTGAGCTCGCATATGACGCAGCCTGGGACACCGTCCGGTCCCACTGATGTTGTGTTTTTGGCTTTGGAGAGGGCTGTTTTAACCTGAGTGTCTGTGATTTCAGGGGCTCTACATTCTTCTGTTATGGTTATGGGCCCTTTTGGAGGACAGAGGGGGGTGATGTTTGCACTGAACCTGTCTGCCAGGATGTTGGCAATATTGGTCGGCTCAGTGTATTTTGTGTCATTCTGCACCAACTCCAAGCAGATCTGAACATTGCCACTTAGATTCTTGACATAGCTAAAGAATGCCTTGTAGCTACCTTTGGAGTCCTTGGCAATTTTTCTTTCGAAGCTCGCCTTGGATGATTTCATGAGGGAACATAGTTTCTTGCTGATACTGATCAGGGATGTTTTCCCTTCTTGGGATTTTACTCTTTTCTGTACTAGTTTCCTCCTTCTACTGTACAGTTTGTTTATGGGAGGGGTCCACCAGACTGGTTTCCTTTTCTTGAAGGAATGAGTCTTGGCTTTGCTTGGGATAGCACGATCTATGCATTCTTGTAGGTGCCCGTAGAATGCATTAGTAAAGGATTTTGCAGCTTAGACGGCATTATCCTTTAGCATGGGGACTTTGAAACCTTCCACCTCGGTCTTGACATATCACATCAAAGATGCATTTAATAGCATGGGTATTAACTGCAGACAGAGTAATATGAGTAGACAGTTTAGATAGGAAATAACAGGCAGATATGCTAATCAAGAGGAGAAGGAAAATTCATTTGGTTATTTCCTGACAAGTACAGTTTCAGGCATGTTGGAAATGAATTTTAGTTGCTTTTAGAACTCACCACTTTTGGTAGTGGAGCGAAGGGACAACGGAAGTTTGTTCCATGGATATGCAATTGAAAGTATTTTCCCAATATTTTTGTTTGGATTGATCACCTGAAGTAGGTTTTGTTGTGTACTTCTGTGGTCACAATTGGGTGTGTAGGGTGTGACTATGGATGTAAGGGCAGACAGGAGTTGGAGCTATTCAGGATGCTATGTGCAACTTGTAGTTGTGATATTTGAAGCATGTAGGGGAGCTCAGGCCATCTTAAGCTTTTCAGGGATATACAATGGTGGGATCTGTAGCTACTATTGGCTACAAATCTAGCTTGCTATAGGTGGTTTCTAGTTTGGTTAAGATATTATTTTGGGGGTTAGTAAAGTATGGGAGCAGCATATAGCAGGGATGGTAGAATAAATGACTGAGTCAGTATAGGTCTAGATTGGATTCGGTATATATTTGTTGTGGTATAGAAGACTTAGTTTTTGACTGGACTTTCTGATACAGTTTAAGATATGTAGGTCAAATGTTAACTGGTCGTCTATAGTAACACCAAGCAATTTGGTGTTTGAGTCAATGGTGATAATTGTATTATCTAAGCATGCAATGGTGAAGTTTTCTTTAGCTGGATTGAGGTTTTTTGGAAGGAAAAGGAGAAGCTTGATCTTTTTGGGGGTTGGGAAACAGGTTGTTTTCAGTTAGCCATTGTCCTCCTAGGTGCAGAGATTGCCGAGTGACAGTGTGGAGATTCTGTATGTTGTCAGAGGTCTTAATTGTGGCATCATCTGCATACTATATTAAGGCAGAGTGGGGGCATGAGACGTGGAGGTTTTTTGTAAATATATTAAAATGTAGATAAGAGCCCTGGGGAACCCTGGTCTTAAGACGGAAAGGGGAGAAGGATGTTTGCCATCTGATGGACTGATATCCGTTTGTGAGGTAGCTGTTAAACCAGGAGATAGTGGGGGTAGAGAACCATAGGTTGGAAAGTTTGTTTAGGAGGACAGGATCAGAAACGGTACCAAATGCATTGGATAGGTCATGGAATAGGGCGGATATGTGTTCATCATCACCTCTGGCTTGGGCAATATTGTGTGTGAAAGATAGGAGGGCAGTGGTAGTACGGTGCGAGGGTCGGAAAACATGCTGTGTGTGTGTTATTAGGTTTGCCTGTAAGAGGTAGTTTTGTATCTGTCTACGTATACATTTTTCCAGTATCTTAGATAAGGGGGATAAATATGGCAATAGGCCTGTAATTTGAGGGTTCTGTTGAATTTTCTCCCATGTGGACGGATATTATAAAGAATTTTTTCCAGATATCTGGCAATGTATTTTCTTGGATGGATCTATTGATAAGTATAGATACAGGGTATGCTACAGATCTGGCTACATGTTTGAAAAATAACTGAGGGAATTTGGCAGCTGATGGGGAACAGGGTTTGAGTTTGTTAAGAAGTGAGCTGATGAAGGAAGCTGCTATGGGTGCAAGAGGGAATGAGGAAACAGATGAAGTGGGAGGTGGAGTCTTAATATTGACCATCTATGGTTTAGCAAGCTTTTCTATTGTTTTGATGAAAAACTTACGTAGAGTTGCAGTTTCACTAGAAGGTTTGTTAGGGAAAGGGTTTGGTGAACAGGGGTTCCCTGGAGATAGTAATTTGTTTAATGAGTTCAGAATTTCTTTGGGTTGGAATGCGGGTTGCTCAGAGATTTTTGATATTAATTTTTTTTGCCCAGTAGGACCTGCTTTTTTGTTTGGTTGTGAAGCTGTTTATACAAGTTCAGGTGGAAAGTTAGGTTGTTAGTTTTTTTCCGAGCTCTCCAAGCACTGTCTCTGTTGTTCATAAGGGATAGAGTTTCCTAGTATAGCCATGGTGCAGAATTACACTTAAGCCTAATTTTTCTACTGGGAGCCAGGGTGTAAGTGTTTCTAAGAATACATTGTTGAAGCTTTGGTCAGCCTCTTCAAGGGGTAGTGTGTGTAGGAATGACCAGTTTACAGTGGACAGTAATTCATTTAGGGTGACAGGGTTGTGGTCTTTAAGGTTACGAGACTCTCGGTATTGGTGGCTCTTGTTAAGAATGGGAGAATGTATTACTACTGAGGTAGAGAGGTGGTCACTAAGGGAGTTAGGTAGGGTGAAAGGGTTATGACAGCACTGGGGTTGGATACTAATATCCAGTTGATGACTGAGCCATTCTGGGAATTTCTTTTGCCAGTGCATGGGCGAGGTGATCAGCTGGGTAAAGGTTTATAGAATAGCTAGGGTTGGCAGTATTAACAAGGTTCCAGTCAACATTCACATCCCCAAAGATGATAGTTTCATAGGGAATGGATATAGAAATCCAAGAAAGAAACTGCTCAAGTATGGGAATGTTTTACCTGGGGATATACAGATCACTGCAATGGCAAGTTTTTTGTGCTGATTTATGTTACAGGTTGCTATAAGTATTTCGGCAGAGCAGAAATCAGAGATAGCTATGACGGGGGGGTCAGAGTAGAGTATAGCTACTCCTCCACCCCTTTTTTGTTTTTTTTTTTACTTCTATCCAGTCAAAGAATATTATAATGGGGGGAGAATTTTGCAGTTTGTAAAATGATGTTTTAGCCATGTTTCAGATAAGGCAAGTACACCTGGATTATACTGAGAAATCCAGGCGTGAAGGAGGATGCTTTATTGACAATGCTTTGTATATACATTGACAAAAAAGCTAGATTTCTGGAGCCTTGTGATTGTAATAAGCTACAGAGGTAGTTGGAGGGGGGGTGCTGTATAAATATGGTTAGAGTGATGTTGGTAAGGGCCTGGGTTCGGGTGAATATCACCAGATAAGAGTAGTATTGTCCTTAGAAGTATTTGCTGAAAGAAACATTTTCAAAGGAACTGATGTTTTGTTTTGATGGGAGGTTGGGCATGTTGTATGTACAATACTTTGAACTTGTGAAATGATACAGTGGAATGTTAGAGACAGGGGGATACAGGGATGGACTAGTTATTTGTATGGTGGGTAATGGGATAAGAGACTGTGGGAGATGGGGTGGTAAGCAGTTGAGGACTATGGTAAGTGGTTAGAGCTGAGAAAAAATCAGAACAAGGAGGAAGAAAAATAGAGTTTTGAAAGGTACAGCCATGATTTCGTTTCAGATCTGAAAGAATTAAAGGATAAAAAAATATTTAAGGTTAGTAGAAGAAATCAAGATTAACTGAAGGAGTTTTATTAAGTGAGTAACTGAAATAGTTAATAGCAGGTAAGGTTCAGGATGGGAGGAGAGTGGGAATTACAGTTAATGGTGATGCGGGGTATGAGTACAGGACTGCGGATGTCTACTGGCTAGTGCAAGGGTGGGTCAAAGCAGGTTTAGCTATAAAATAAATGATGTTAGGGGTGGATGGAAATGGGGGTAAGGGAGAGGAGCGGAGTGAGCAGAGTGCAGTGAGGGTAAACAGAGTGGGATGAGCCAGAAAATCGGACAAAGCTGGCTTCCCAGAAAATAATCAGGAAAACCAAGCTCAGTCAATTCCAGGTCAGTGTATTGCAGTATCTTCTTAATAACTAGAAAGTTTGTGCTACTAATCTAGTACAGTTTGGTGACAGGGACCATCACTTCTATAGGGAAAAAATTACAAATATGGGCTGCAGGTCGATAGGTAAACCTTCACCAAGAGAAAGAACGTAGTATTAAATAACTGACCTAGGAGTACAATGCGAAAGAAAAGGGGGGACCAGTAGTATGTATGCTTACAGTCAAAGTTCATAGCAAAAATGTCTTCAGTTACCTTAAACCTTTTGCTATAGTTCAGTTAACTTACCTTTAATTTCTCTTTAAACCAGCTACAATTTCTCTATTAAATCACTGCCATATAACTTGTATCTATTAATTACCAAATCGCCAGTTTTTTAATACTATAGATTTAATATTACTGGCATCAACACTAAATGTACAAATGAAGTTCTGTTCTAACCTAACAGCACTAATCGAGTGCCTGATACAGAAAGTAGACTCCTTATCAAGGAGATTAGATTCGGCACAGAAAGCCGAGCAACTCGGCTCTCGAGGTAATACTGAGAGCTCAAGAATCTTAACTTCTCCTGGATTTGCTGATGTTAATTCTATTTCTGATAATAACCTTCATCATTCGAGGGCTGCAATATCGGAACAGGGAGCAGCAGCACCTAAACCATGTTCTAACTTAGGAAGCAACTGTAACGGCCAAGTTGTTACGGACGCCTTTTCCATTAACGTACATCAAGCAGGAAGAGATAACCATAACAGCACTCAGGAACCTTTCGTATTCGGAAATTGGGTCGAAAGACCATTTGTATTTGACCACCATCCTCAAGCCAACAACTCGGAAATTCCTGGGGCCACAGATACTGACTTATCATTAAAGTTACAAGACTTTGACCAGAAGCTGGTCAAACTGAGGAAATTGCAACTAGAAGTTGCTTATTTCCGTGAATGTTTATGGCTCAAAATTATACCAAAGGGGCTTAGGTCATGGCAATACCCGACCGGCCTTGCCGAGGCTTCTTTATTCCATAAAGAATTAGTTTGTTCAATAAACATGGGTTTGAACTGCTTGAACTTTTGTGTGCCCATTATCAGAATACTATTAACATGTTGATTCAAGAGACAGCTTTGCCGGACAATTCTATTAAATTAGACCAAGAGTTTATACGTTACTGGTTTGACTACAAGATAATTTATAACAATATAGATCACCATTTAAATAAGCTGAAAGCTACCAAGGTTAAAAAATTAAACCGGGACCTCAAGGACTATAGGCAGGGGACTGCTTATCCCAAACCACCACCTTCTCAGGGGAATTACCTAACTGGGGCCAGAGGGTTACAAGATTCTGTGTCTAATACTTTCCTTGTGGAAGAAGAGTCATCTCAGGATAATAATAATGCAGTAGCAGTTAACAACATTAGAAGGAGTGAACATATTCACACTAGAAACATTAACAATCCACCAGGCAAATTGTCTAATCATAATACTACAAATAATACAAGTTTTCAAAACAGGGCTTTCAACCACAGCCCTGTCCGAGGCCAGAAACAGAACAGGAACAGGAACCGGAAGAAATTATTCCTATAACAACGGCTGTTAACACAAATGTGATTGTTAACTGTAAGTTGATTTTTAGCTCCAGTAAAGACTTTAAAATCTTTAATTATTCTGACCTTGACATCGCACCTGAACTGGTGGATTTGTTATCCAAGGGGTTCAAGCTTGTACCCTCTGCCCGGGTAGATGTAGCCAGGACACTTTTAGATCTTAAGTTTTGTTAGGAACTTGAACCTGAAAATATTATTGGGCCACAATAATAGCCCAAAACCTAATTTTTATATTTCTAGTGTGTACAATCCCCCCTCTCCATCCTGCCTTATTAGTATTCGAACAGATATGTGAACTGGACGTCCGTAATTTATTGAAGCAGAGACCTCAGGTGAACACTATTAAGCCTAATATGACTCAATATGAGAGAAGTATGCTTAAATCTTTACAGGAGGCCCCGGTAAGGATCATGAAAACTGACAAAGGGGAGGCTTGGTCATTATGAGCAAGGAGAATTTATGTGGATATAATGACCAGGATTATTATAACAGATTCTTATGAAGAAGTATCCAGAAATGAGATGAACACTGCATACAACAGGATCAACTCATATCAATGACATGTTTATTGAAGCTCAAATTGATGCTCATATGTACAATTATCTTAGCATGCCAGCCCCAGGGACACAGACATTTTTTTGGCATTCCAAAAATTCACAAGAATCTACAAGACCCCCCGATGCATCCCCTAGTGGATGCAAGAAATAGCATAATGTATGCCTGTGCTAAAGTTGCTGACTTTTATATGAAAAAATATTTACTGCCAGAAAGTCAGATTTGTAAGGATTCTTGGTCCTTTTTGGACAAAATTAATAGTTTAACATCCACTGTTAGAAAATTCCTTTTACTACAAAAAGTTAAAGACATTTATTCTTCCATACCCCACAATGAAGGCATGGAATGGGCCGTGGCAACCATGCAGAAAAATGGGGCCAGACGTGAAGAACTGGATTTGGTGGGCGAATTACTTGATATTATTTTATCTTGCAATTTTGGGACTTTCAACAACAAGTTGTTGTTGTTTGTCTTTCGGCTTTTCCCGGTTAGCAGTCGCCACAGGGGAACTCCGGTCCGCTAATGATTGGCAGTAGGATTTTACGGTGCCGAGTTGCCAGCTCGACGCCCAACCTTCAACGAAGGAACGCCCACTCACGCATGTCTTTTGGAAAGCCACTCGACCGTGGGGAGGACATGCAGACTCCAAATAGAAGGCAATCCCTGCACTCCAGCCAAGAATCAAACAGGAGAACCTCTTGCTGTGAGGCAACAACGCTACCGCTGCATCATTATCTCCAAAAGGATGGCGTAGCGATGGGATCACCTTGTGGGGCCAGCTTTGCCAACCTAGCAATGGCACATTGGGAGAATCAATTTGTATCATCTAATAATACTATTGACATGTCCAAAGGCATTTATTTTTATTCACGGTTTTTGGATGACATATTTATTTTGTTTGAGGGAGACTTTTCTCGGGCAGAAGATTTATCATCATATTTTAATTCTACCACCACATTCCTTCAGTTCTCATCTTCCTTTTGCACTGAAAGGATAGCATATATCGATGTGGAACTTTTTAAAGATTATAGTAAAGGCTGTTATGTCTCCAGAATTTTTAGGAAAGAAACTTATTCAAATGCGTTCCTCCATTATTCAAGTTGCCATCCCTTGTCACAGAAGAAATCAGCTGTGAAGGGACAATTAGTCAGAGCGGCCCGAATGGTTACCAGAAGCGATGACTTTCTGCTTGAATGTGATTTACTAAAGGACATGTTTAGTAAAAGAGAGTACCCCCTTAGGATGGTTTCGGAGGTGATGTATGAAGTTCAATCTAAGAGGGATGCTGGGTTTTATACACCAATTTTAAATTTAGGTTGCACTGGCTTACTTATGGCTCCCACACAGGAGGACCTACCAGTAGAACAGAACTTCATTTGTACATTTAGTGTTGATGCCAGTAATATTAAAGCTATAGTATTAAAAAACTGGCGCTTTCTCACCAGTGAGAATACATTAAGAGAAAGCCTTTTGACCCAACCTAGAATCGTATTTGGAAGAGGTATGAACCTAAAAGGTATTTTGGAAGGAGACAATAGGCCATTTTCGACAAGGAAGGGTATGTTTAAATGTAACATGTGTAAGTTTTGTAGGTTTATGACCACAGGATCTTCCTTTATTGTGGGAAGCACTAAATTTGACATTAACTATAAAACTGATTGTCAAAGTAGAGGGGTAGTTTACCTAGCCAAGTGTAACCATTGCCCCACATTCTATGTCAGGAAAACCGACAGGAGGTTACGGGAACGTGTGTACGAACACCAGTATTGTATAAATAAAAATAAATGTGAGAACGCCTTGGCTAAACATATAGGTATCTATCCCCAACATGAGTTCAGTTTTAAAGGGATAGACATGGTACCAATGAATGTAAGAGGGGGGCCCATTTTCATTGTTATTAGAAAAGTTAGAACTATTTTGGCAACTTCGTTTGGATGCAAGTAGTTTTCCTGGCTTAAATGACTCTATTAAGTGTATTTTGAGGCTTAAGAGTCTAGCTAGATAACACTGTTCAACCTTTTTATTAGTGCTGTTTATGGTATTTATACAAGTTTAACATTGGTCATAGATTTTTAACATTTTTATTAAAAATATTAGTTATTTTAAAATAGGGCAATCCATTTGGGAGAAGTGTTAGTTGAACATATATATTTATGTATTTACGTATGTGTTACTTACTTACTGAATTGCCTTTTTAATTATTTAATTGAATTGTTCTTAATTGTTTAATTATTAGTTATTTATAAGCACTGACACTTGAGAACAATTTGTCTGAAGAAGTTTTGTGATTTACACAGGAAGAAAAGCAGAGAAAAGTGCATTGCTTTAACAGTAATAAATTTTTGTTTTATATCTTGCTGGATATATATATATATATATATCTATATATATATATATATATATATATATATATATATATACACACACACACACACACATATATATATATATATATATATATATATATATATATATATATATATGTTGTGTCTTTCGGCTTATCCCGGTTAGGGTTCACCACAGCAGAACTCCGGTTCGCTAATGTTTGGTAGTGGATTTTTACGTGCCGAGTTACCAGCCCTGACGCACAACCTTCAACGAACGCACGCCCATTCACGCATGCCTCCACACAGAAAACGCTCAAGCTGAGAATCGAACGCAACAACGTCTTGCTGTGAGGCGACAAAGCTACCGCAGCACCACTAGATATATATATACATACATACATACACCCACACACACTGAATGGCAGTCCATTGAAGCACAGAAAATTGAACAAAAAATACCTGTTTTTGAGGGGGAAAGTCCCCTTGCACCACCCACACCTCTTGCTTATTTTTGTATGTATAAACCCCTCCATATTGCAAGTTCAATTTTTATAGTATTTTGTGTTTGTCATCTTCTGTCAGTCTTTTTAAGGTTAATCGTGTTGTTTCAGTCATTTCAGGTATACTTACACACCCACACACAAAGATTTACGGCCGGATTCATACAAGTTTCCACACTGTGTACGCTTTGAAGTTAACCTGTATGAATCTGGACTTTAATGTTTTAAAAGTTGTACACAGAAATATATCTGTGCACCCCCCACACATACATCTACAATACATAAGGTGTCTTGTACTATGCAACATATGCACTGTGTGCATGTATGACATCAAGCTTGCTTGTGATTTTCTAAGGGAAGATATTTTCATTTAATTTTTATTGTTGTAAATAAATCATTCAAACTATAATTGCAAATTTGTGCTAAAGCTTTACTAATCCCATCTGATTCCCCCTCTCTTCTGCTGTAGTAGGCACAGGCTTGATACCATCATGTACTTTCATTAGAAATATCGGTTAGGATTTAATCCACACTACCAGCAGAATTCGTGCATCCAGCAGGTGTTCATTTTATAGAACACTGACTATTTAGGCTCTCTAACTATTAATCAGTATGAATTCTGCTAAGTACCCGTGTCATCTAAGTCTGTGCTGTTTGTCAATTCAGAGGTGTGAGGGTGCTGCTATATTCAGAAAGTAGCGACAACGGACATGCAGTAGTGCTCGTTCACATTTTGATGACTGCATCAAAAGTACAGTTTTGTACCTACCATAAATGTAGATGTTCGAGGATCCACATTGCTGCAGTCCTAACTATTGGGTAGTCCGCTGTCCAGTCGGCCCGAATACCAAAGTATTCTTTTCTTGCCCAGATGTCAGAAGACCCTAAAAGACAAGGCCATAACCAAACACACCAAACATACCTGCACCAAAAATATATACAATATATACAAAGGTACCAGAATATAATCTCACCTACACAACCACCACTAAACACAACATCTACATTTATGGTAGGTACAAAACTGTACTATGTTCTTCATTCCACATTGCTGCAGTCCTAACTATTGGGTAGAATCCCAAAGCAGAGGTAGGCTGGCAAATCATAAGGAAGCAGGAGCTGATAACATGCCTTGCAAAATAGCTGTGGCAAAACCAGCCCTAGACTTAGAGTAGAGAGGAAGGTGGTAATGCAGAGAAAGTATGCACTGAACTCCAAGTAGCTGCCTCCAAAATATCCTTAGTTGCCACCCCTTAGAAATGCTGTTGAAGTGGCAGTAGCCCTAGTGGAATGAGGCCTAATCCCAGCTGGAATCTCCTTGCCATGATGGGAATAACAAAATGCAATGCAGAACCCAATCCACCTAGAAATAGTTTGTTTTGACACAGGCTTGCCCTGCGAACTCAAAGCAAAAGAAACAAACAACTGCTGAGACTGCCTAAAATCCTTAGTCCTGCTTAAATAATAACGATTGCCTGTGTACATCTAAAGTGTGCAAAATCTTTTCCCCTTTATTTTGGGGATCTGCATAGAAAGTAGGCAAATGAATAGTTTGGTTTATCCTTATGAAAAATCAAAATAGGCTCAACCGCCATAAGGGCCTGTAACTCAGAAACCCTTCTTGCTGGCCAACAAAAGCAGTCTTCCATGACAAGTATTTCAGTTCAGCAGTAGCGAGTAAGTTTCTCCAACACAAAATTGAGATCCCAAGCAGGAGTAGGGGGGTCTTATATTCTTTCTAAGAAATTGCTTGAACAAAGGATGTGAAAACAATGGTGGGTCACAATCATAGTGAGCTGAAATTGCTGCAGCATGAATCTTAATGGAAGAGAAAGACAAACCTTTGTCCAATAACTCAGTAAGATATTGAAGAGCCACACTCAAATTAGGCTCGAAATCTCCAAATTCTTTGCTGCAGTCCAAAATAAAATCTCTTCCATTTTTTCCTTGTACTAGGTCTTCTGGCTTCCATAATCACATTTAAAACTTGTTGAGGAAGTTGAGACCTGCTGTCTTTCAAAACAGAATATGCCAGGCTGTTAGATGAAGAGAGTGAAGCTTGACATTGAGGAGCCGACCGTCCTTCTGAGACAACAGATGTGGAATCAAGGGTAAAGGCCATGGAGGCTTCCTTACCAGACTCCTCAGTAATGGGTACCAGTGCTGCCGAGGCCAATCTGGAGCTATCAAAATCATCCTTGGCTTGTCTTGTCTGACCTTTAGAAGCACCTTTGGGAGAAGAGGAAGAGGTGGAAAAGCATACACATGAATTTTTTCCAACTGAGAAAGAGCATCCCACTTCCAAGCTGTGTGATGAAATGCAAAACTGTGGCAGCTGGTGGTTTAGTGGAGAAGCGAACAGATCTATGTCTGGAGTTCCCCATGACACTGTCAATTTTTGAAATACATGAAGATCCAGTTTCATCCATGATTTGCCTGCTTAACACATCTGCTAAGGAGTTCTGTGCTCGGCAGAAACCTTGCCTGAAGAGTTAGTTGCAAGCTGGCGCAGTCTCCCATAAAATCATTGCTTACCTGAATGTGTTCCCCTTGTTTGTTGATGTACCACATGACAGTTGTGTTGTCTGTTAGAATCAACACCTGCCCTGGAAGAAGTAACTCCTTGAAAGCCATTAATGCAAACTGGACTGCTAACATCTCTTTCATGTTGATATGTAGATGCTGTAGTCTGGCAGGCCACTTGTCTTGTATCCATTTTCCATCTAGATGAGCTCCCCAATGTCTGAGGCATCGTCGTTAGAATCTGACTAAGCCTCTGGCCGGGTCACAGAGAGTCCCTTGTTTAGGTGACATTCCTGAGCCCACCACAAAAATTCCTTTTGAATGCAAGGTATTATTTGAATGACAGTGTCCAAATCCTGGCAGTGCTGTGTCCATAGATTTTTAGATACCATTGTAGCTTCCTCATATGCAGTTTGGCATTGGGAGCAACCAGAATACAAGATGCCATGAACCCTAAGGCTTGAAGGACTGTCTGAAGAGATAGTTGATGGAAGTAACTGGATAGATTCTTTTGTTTGTCCGGGGTTAAAAGGCCATCTGGGCTGCTGTATTCAGTCTCACACCCAGAAAGCACATGTCTTGAGAGGGTACTAGACTGGACTTGAATACCCTAGGCATCTTAGCACTGCTATAACATATTCCAAATGCTGTAGAAGGTCTTCCTTTTCTTGAGCCAGAATCAGGCAGTCGTCCAAGTAAGGATAGATTTGAATTCCTTTTAGCCTGAAGTAAGCTATCACTGGAGCCAGAACCTTTGTGAATACTCTGGGCAGTGGATAAGCCAAAGGGCAATGCAGAGAACTGATAATGAGAATTTCCAGCTAGCCTTATAGGCACATGAAGGTAAGCTTCCTTGAGATCTAAAGTTACCATCCAGTGATCTTAGGTAAAAGCTGTTGTAACGTCAACATTTTGAACTTGGGAATGTCCAGATAAGTGTTGAGGATAGATAAATCCAGAATTGGTCTCCACGTGTTCCCCTTCTTTGGTACTAGGAACAGGCGAGAATAAAATCCTAGGCCCCTTTCTGGCACAGGAACTGACTGAATGGCTCCTATTTGGAGCAACAGAGAAATCTGCTTGTGAGCCTCTGTTCTTTGTAGAGGAGGAATGTCTGGCATGCCTTTGAAAGGAGGCAAGGTATGGAAATAAAACCTGTAACCGTGGTGAATGATAACCAGAACCCATCTGTCTTGGGTAATTAAATCCCAATTTTCTTTGAAAAGAGACAGCCTTCCTCCCAGAGGTGCTGCCAGGCGAGAATGTACTGGCAGCTGAAGGGATGGCTCATTGGGTCTGCTTACGAAAGGACTGACCCCTACCCTCACTAGAAGTCTGAGCAGGTGAACTCCCTGTCCTAGGCCTAAAAGAACCTTGAGCTCTGCCCCTACCACGTCTAGACCTACCCCTAGACTGGGAATCATAAGCAGGATAAGTCCACCCCTTAGTAGGCCAATTTCTACTAAACTTGGAGGCTGCACCTGCAAAAATCTTTAACAGTTTGCATAGACTTAGCCTTGTCCTCCATTTTCTTTAAAACTGCTTCAACAGGCGAACCAAACAACACATCAGACTGTAAAGGAGCATCCAAAATCCTTGTCTTAACATGCTCAGCTAAGTTCTGATCTCTCAACCGAAGAACAGAACCAGTGGCAGCCACCCTCGAGGAGGCCTGCACAGCATCAAAACCACACTGCAAGGAATGTTTACCCACCTGTTCAGACACATGAACTAAATCCTGCAACTCTTTACACACAATACCTTCTGCCAGAGCATCCACCTTAGATTTCAATTGTGAAAGGAGGTAATTCTGATATTTTAACATGTGAAACTGACAATTCAATGCCCTCATGGCTAAAGTGGAAGAAGTATACACTTTCTTTCCCCATCTATCCAAAGCCCTTGACTCTTTATCAGGAGGAACAGGATTTTTAACCACAGAAGCCTTCACACCTTTAGGCCCCTGAGAGACAGTTTCGGGTCTGCCCTAGGACTCTTGAAAAGATACTTATGAGCTTCAGGCACCCTATAGTACCTATCCGGTTTAACTGGTGCAGGAGGCAAAGAATCAGGATTCAGGCAAGCGTCTGCAAAAGCATCTTCCACCACATTCAGAAGCGGAGGTATAGCTAAAAGCCTATGCTGGGGTAAAACAAGAATTCCCTAAGCCTCTTCCTGGAATCAGAGAAATCTTGACCTTCCCATTTAAAATGCTCCCTCATGGGATGCAGAGTGGCTCAAAATGAAAAAACCTCAGGTGGAGAAGCTGAAGTAGTAGAGTCATGCACATCAGAACCAGAATAAGGAGGATACTCCTGCAAGTCTTCAGTCAAGACTCAGAAGCCTCGAACAGTGCTCAAAACTCTCAAACTCAGGTTCCACCCTAGGCCTCTTATCAGGAGGGGCATAGAACCTCTAATCATAGTAATCAAATCCTCTGCCATTTTAAGCATATGTTTCTTAGGCAAAGACCCTGAAGCACTAGGAGAAACCCCACTGAAGCTACACTAGGCCTGCCTCTGAAGAAGCCTTGGAAACAGACGGGAGGCTCTAACCACCTTAGGAAGAGAGGGAAGAACAGCCACCTGAGAAGCCCCTCAGCCTGGCCTACTTCCTGAGAGGATACATCCTGTAACAATAAAGTCTCTCCCTGAGACTCCAAAGAAACACCTGTCAGAACCTCCGGCTCCACTGTGCCTTCTAAAGAACGGTGTCAGGGACTGTCGGTTCTTCCACTCTAGGCTTTGCTGCTTTATCGGAACATCCGGCGGCATTTTATAATTACAACGCTTCCCAAACACTAACCTGGCACAGTCTAACCTTCTCTTAATAGTGCGTTTGTTAAATCTTGCACAAGAGCGGCATCCAACAACGTTGTTCAGGCCCTGCAGGGCCCCTAAACAAGGTATACACAAAGTATGGTAATCTCTATGAGGTATCTGTTTCCCACAAGAAATACAGTTATTCACTTTTTCTGACATCTGGTTAAATACTGAGGCAAGAAAAACCAAAATATTCCAACTTTGATTCGGTCTGAAACTCTGACTTCAGAAACTTTCAGAGCGCCAACCTGCACAAAATTGCTTCTGCATCGGACCATGCGGCAAAAGACTGAGGATATGCGGTCATGCGACTGGACAATAGTTAGGACTGCAGCAATGTGGAATGAAGAACATCCTCTTTACAGCCATTAAATTTATTAACAAACAAAGTTATTTAACATATCAGCTGCCAGCAGATGTCTGAAAGCCTCTTTCAATCAATTTTTTAAAAACAATTGTTATCACCATCTAAGGATCATCACATCTCTAAGGTAACAATTTGAAGGGGAAAGAGTAAATGCATTTTTCCTTCCTTAAACCACGGCTTAAAACAAATGTTTCAATAAAGTAATGGATGCTGCTTCAGCATTTCTGTATTACAATGCAGAAGCAGTGCCTTTTGCCTCGACTTTCTTCGTCTCTTCCAGCTACAAATGTGAAACTAAAAAAAAATGCTTTGCAATGCTCAGGAGTCATAGAGCCCACAATGATCAAAGTGCAGAACTTCACAAACCCATTAAATATTTTTCTTACAGCCAACACCTTGAAAAATTATCAATGTTTTCAATTACATTCATTTTTGAAATACATTAAAAATGAAGCAAAACTGCAACAAACTATATAACTTAACATTTTTAGAAAGTACAGAATTTCAAAGTACTGACCTACTTCATCTTATCCATTCTCTCACTCTACTACAGTAAACCTCTTTCAAAGCACAGAAAAGTCCTTAAGCCTCATATATATATATATATATATATATATATATATATATATATATATATATATATTTTTTTTTCCTATCGATATGGGTCCACTTCGTAATTCCGAAATTCACAACTCCGACTATCTAAATACCGAAGCTCAGAACTTCGAGATTTTGGAATCTTGAAATTAAAAAACAAGAATACATCAAGAAACACATTTTTGCAGGGAGGCTAGCCCCCCTTGTACCCCCCACACCCCCTGAAACTTAAATATACCAACTCTGAGATCGCACTACAGTGAAAAGAATGGTAATGTTCCCGTTCAACAATGTACGGCGATCTCCATTGCCAGGTTTAGAGATTCCACAACCTCGAATGAGTGTGGAATTTCAGGATTACAAAGTGGACCCGTACATACATACATATATCTCACAACAGGATTTTGGGGATTCACAAAAAAAAAACAATCCCATAACACTCAGACAAAAGTGAAATAACTACAGTTTTGCTATACACATTACTCTTTCACTATGGTTTTGTAATCAAATATACACCTTCATTGAATGTGATCAATTTGCTCTTCACCTTATTCCCACAAAAGTAAAACCAAGTTGTTCAAGTTTCCCAGTTTCAAACTTGCTTGGGCCTGTCCTGAAACGGTGAAACGGGCCTGGGTCTCCCCAAGGAAGTTGGCTTTACCATTTGAGAGCCCTGATCTAAACTAAACTGTTGCCGGATGGAGGGACAGAATGCTCCTTGCATGCAGCTGCTGTTTTCATACTTATGTTTTTAAACTTCTTTTACAAATATTTATGGCTTCTTTTAGAGCACATCTACAAGTCTACTAAAAAATGCAAAAATTATTTTAATATGTGCGCTACAAGTGGATTAACAGGACTTAGAAATTAAAATACTATTATCTTACAAACATTAGAAGAAAATTAAAATGATGTTTTCTCGCAATGCACTGCAAAAATATGCACTTAAATTTGCAAATCACAGCCATATTAACTGACACCAAGTACCACAAAACACAGGCAAAATACTAAATAAAAAACAACAAAAGGCCACTGAAGTACTTCACTTTCAAAAACAGTCGTGCACTTTTGTAACTTTATGACAGTCTTGATTTTTTTTACATTTTTTAAATGTCATACAATATACATTTTCTGAAATAAATTATTTTCTGGTGTCTATTACCAAACCAGATGAATCACACAAACCTATGTAAAGTTGCTTATCACATGGCAACTGAGACAGTTCAAATGAGATATTTTTTCAATACATTGTCATATGTCATCTGCCAAATAAATGTCTTTCATAATTATGCTTTGACACTAGGATACATGCTCTATAAAATAAAGCTATCTTTCAAAGCAGTTTACCTACTACTTCTACAACTGTAATACTAAAAAGTCTGCATAATCTTTGAATATATAGCAAAGTACAAAAAATGGTCTGTGTGTAGGACAGCTTTATACTAGTACTGCAGTGTTAATCTAGAAAGCAATACTAAACTAACAAACACAAATATACAGTCGTAAATCTGCAACGTGTGTATGCTACATTTGCATACAAAAGCTAATCTGTCACATTTTATCTACGTGTATGTCAAACCTCTCTCTGAAAATGAAGACAACCTGAGGCATGTGGGTCTTGAGGATCGGTAAGGTAGCATTCCATGTGCCACAGCAACATATTATGCTCTCCAGTTCAGCTGCATTTATCTTCTCTTACCCCAGATTCAGCCCCCAGATTTGACTGTTCAAATTATCAAATGCAATGGTAATAACACAGTTTTTTTTTATTATGTTGTTTAGTTATTTTACTTTTTTAATTCCAATTATCTGATCACTTCCAATTTTCCAAGCACACTACTTATTTCACCTGCCTTCTATAGCTTCCCGCATTTCAATGTGCCTCATCAGCACAGTGCATGTGTGACAGAACTGCACAGATGCCACACGTAAGAGGCTGGCACTGAAATGACCTCTGCTACAAAAGTCAGAGAGAGACAAATTCACAATCAACACAGTTACAATACATCACAGTAGCCTGATGGCAGAATCAGACAATAAGCCTGTGTAGACTGTTTTCTTAAGTGCCACAACATACATAGGTTTAAAGGTTTTGCAGTTTGGTGAACAAGTTCAAAGTGCACCAGCAGTCAAGGAAGTTCGGAACCGGATACCCTGCATTCAAAAGTGGAAGCTGCTAGTGCCCAGGGTCCGCCCCCAAGTTCCTTCTTGAAGGTGTGAATTGATGGACTGAGTTAACAGAGAGGAGGAGTTCATTCTATAAGTCTTTCAGATATGAAGATGTCATATTTTATTGTATAGCTGATATTAGTTTTTTATTCAGGATAAGTAAGCTCTTGTGTTCAGGTTATGAGGGGGGTTATTCTAGACAAGTGGTTTCAAACAGTATGGAGTCTTTCAATGCTCTAACAAAGGTCTCCTGTAAAAAGCCAATAAGATATAGAGAAGACAGACAATTGCTATAATCTTTCACTATAAGACAAGCCTTGAAGCCCTTCGAATCTCTTTGTGAGAAATCTTTCTACCTTCCCCAACTGCACCAGATGGCATATATGAGTAGGTTACAAAACAGAATACAGTATTATATAACCGATCAGGTTACATCTCTACAAAGGGGGGATATTGCTTCTCTGGCATGCTTCTCATTGCCATGGAAGATCAGGTGGGGGAGCTTTACATGCTTTGTGGACATTAAGGGCTATATGAATCTCAAATGAAAGGACACCATTAACAAGAACTTCCAAGTCCTTTGTATTGTGTCAGCATTTAGCTGTTGATTATCACTAGTGTATAAAGCTGATGGAGGGATTTACCAGATACCAAAATGCTATATGTTTTAACAATGAAGGAAAGATAATTTCTACTGCATCTTTCGTGTGTAATAAGTGCTACTTGAAATCAGATTACATCAGTGGGGTGAAGGACAGTACTCTCTCGTTATGGTCATCTGCATATTTGAAAAGTCAGACAGATGTGTTACTTTTAACATCTAAGAAAAAAATACCAAAAAGCAGTGGCTCTTTTATGGATCCTTGAGGTGTGAGGAGACAATGAGGATAGGAGTCCCCCTCTTATTATGTGCTGTGCATCACCATGTTGCCAACTGGAGACCTAAACTATTACAAGTTATCATCTTCATCATCTACCTCCCCTCTATCTTAACCTTTCCCTTTACAGGTTCTTCCTTGACCTCTTGAACATCTCTGTATATTCCCTCTCCACCACCCATTCTAGTGGTCCATTCCATGAGTCCACAAGCCTCTCTGTAGAAGTATTTTCAACCATCCAGACAGCCTGCATGATCTGACGCCTGTGCCTTCGGCTTTCCCTCTTTCCTTTCTGTTCTGCAGGACTCCTTCACATCTCACTGAAGTGATCTTGTGCACCATTATCATGCCCCTCCATCTCTGCTGGTCTTAAGTAAGAAGAGTTCCAGCCTCTGATCATATTCCTTCTCTCTATCCCACAGATTATTATGGTTTCCTTCCTCTGAACTCCTACCAGCAGCCTGATGCCTTTTTCCTTAAACCATCTTCTGAAATGCAATTAATAATCATGGTATTGTTGAACTAAATCCTTGTAAAAATGGAAGCATTACCTCTTTAATTTTGCAATCTACTGCCTGCGGATATACCCCAGAATCTTGTCTGTTACTTCCACTGCCTTCTCACTGGTCCAATCCTGATGTGATCCAATTATCCCCACATCCTTTTTTTACTCAGTTTTCATGAGTTCCACTCCTACCAGCGAACATTTCACACTAAGTTTCTGTCCTGGAGATTGTTGCTCTCTATAGATGCCACCAGCTGTCTCCTCTGGATTGTCTCCTCACCTGTTGATGTGGTTGAGTTAACAGGCCTGTAGTTTCCTCATTTGTTTTCTGCTTCCCCCACTTTGTACAACGGTGCTACAATTGCTGTCATTCAGTTCTTTGGCACTTCTTCACTAACCAGTGATATACCAAAGCTCCCGTCAGTGGACCTGCAAGTACACTGGTCAGATTTCTGAGGATTTTGGTAGGCAGCCTGTATGGTCCTTGTACTTTATTCTCCTTAAGGGTACATAGTTCTGAGTATTTTCTCTTGCTCTCTACTCTGGTGTTTGCCCACTTTTCTCCCCATTCTGCCCTACCTCTCTTCCAACATGGCATCTTTTGTTTTCCTTTATGAAGACTGAAGAAAATAACTCATTTTTACACCTCTGTTTCCCTGGTATGTTGCGATTCCCCTTCCATCCTTGTTCAGTCTGACAAGTTCCATCCCTGTCTTTCTTCTTTCTGTTTGCTCCTTCAAAAATAGCTTCCATCCTTGATCCATTCTTCTAACTCCCTTCCTTTGCCGTCTTAGCCTTCTTCGTAGCCTTTTTGCTAACAACCTTGTACTGTGCCTCCTCCATCTTCCCACCCCCCTCTTTTTTACTTCTTGTATACTCTACATTTTTCCCTAACTGCTAGCTAAATCATGCCACACAGACACACTGACCTTCTTTTTGCCTTTTTGTTTCTTACCCTGAATACTACATCTCTGAACTACTCCCATATCTTGTCTACTCCCCTGATTTTCTCCTAGTCTCCTAACTTATCACTAAACACTTGACAGCATAAGCCACTCCTAAAATTCCACTCCACTGTCATTACCTTTTTATATTTATCATTCTTCCCATCTCTAAACCACATAGTCGCATGATCACTTTTATCTAATGGTGCCTCAACTCAAGAATCCATAACACTCTTTATAGAGTTTAGCACCACATCCAGAATCTATTCCTTCTGGTACAGTCCAGAACCAGCAGACTGAACCCCTTCATGGTTGAGGACCTCAGTCAACCACCACTCCAGCTGTACCTGGAGCTTTAAATCTCCCAATCTGCTCCTGGCAGACTTAAATCTCGCATGAGTGTTACATTCTTCATTTTACCAAACTCTCCCTTCCACTCTCTCATCCAACTTTCTAGCGTGTGACACACTGTAGGTGCAAGTTAGGAGAAATGACTGTTGCTGGGTGAAATGTATATTAAGTCTCAATGACCTCATTAAAGTGCAAATTAAATCACCAAAAAAGAAAATATCCTGTACTGCATGGTCTGGCGACCAGATCTCGTGGAAGAACAAAAGCCAAAATTTCCACAAAGACAGCCAAACTATTATTTTGGCATATCCAACTTTATTTTTGCTGCTGGTGCTTTGGTCCACCTTGTAAAACTTTCCCAATTCCAAATCCCAAAGAGGCCAAACAATCTCATTTCTGTAACAGCCATATTATCACAATATCCAAGTAGAAAACCACAGCACATTTTCTTATTAAAAGAAATTGTCAATTTATGCATAGTAATCATTCTTAAACACATTATAAACAACTAATATGGATGAGAAAAGATGCATAGTTTGATGAAAGGGGCAGTAGACAAGACTAAACTCTTGTGATTAAGAAAAGTACAGTTTTGTACCTACCATAAATGTAGATGTTCGAGTGTTCACCCTGCTGCAGTCATCAAACTTGGGTTATCCTGTCATCAGGTGGTCCCGCAGTCGGCTGGAATTCCAAAGTCTTGGTCCAGCGTCGGTTGCCTTCGCCTCTTCCCTGACGTCAGTGCGTCAGGGGTATATATAGTGCAACTGATGCCATTTTCTTCAGTTTTTCTTGCCCCAGATGTCAGGTGCCCCCAAAAAGGTGATCAGAAATTAGTACCAAATGGAGTAACCTCTGCCCAAACACAAAATCCCTTCAGTTATAAGCAAATACATCATTAAGGTATTGAAGAGATTTAGCCAGTAGATCAGAGGGGATGGAGGGAGGGTAACCTGGACTGCAGCAGGGTGAACACTCGAACATCTACATTTATGGTAGGTACAAAACTGTACTATGTTCATCATGTTACCCTGCTGCAGTCATCACACTTGGGTTGAATCCCAAAGCTAAGGAAGAGGGGAGGTATCATGGAGGGTTAGTGGAGGCTATAAGGCCCTGCAGAACTGCAGTGGCGAAGCCCGCCCTGGTCTTAGAGTAAAGAAGTAAGTGATAGTGTTTGGTAAAGGTCTGTACTGAACTCCAAGTTGCAGCTTCTAAAATCTCATTGGTTGGAACTCCCCTTAGAAAGGCTGTAGAGGTAGCTGTTGCCCTGGTAGAGTGGGACCTAATGGTAGCAGGAACTGGTTTCCCATGATGAGTATAGCAGAAACGTATGCAATGACCTATCCATTTAGAAATGGTTTGCTTTGATATAGCCTTCCCTTGAGTAGCTGTAGCATAGGATACAAAGAGCTGGTCAGATTTTCTGAAAGTCTTAGTTTTGTCCAAGTAGTAACGAATTTGCCTGTGAATGTCCAAGGAATGCAGGAGTCTCTCACCTTTGTTCTGTGGATTTGGGAAGAAGGTGGGTAAGTGAATGGTTTGATTTAAAGCCACACTGGAAACCACCTTAGGCATAAAGAAAGGATTAGTTCATAGAGAAACTCTGTCTTGATGAAAAATGAGGAAAGGTTCCACTGCCATTAGTGCCTGTAGCTCTGAGACTCTTCTAGCTGAAGTTATTGCTAGGAGCAGGGCAGTTTTCCATGATAGGAACTGAAGATCTGCAGAGAAAGCTGGTTCAAAGGGAGGCAGTGTTAGCGTTTCCAGAACAAAATTGAGGTCCCATGTAGGTGTAGGAGCTCTCCTGGGTGGTCTAATGTTTTTTGCCCCTCTGAGGAACTGCCTTAGAAGAGGATGTGAAAATAAAGGTGGATCCGTGTTGTAGTGAGCTGAAATAGCTGAAGCATGGATTTTAATGGAGGAGAAAAAAAGTCCTTTGTGCAACATCTCAGCTAAATACTGTAGAATGTGAGGCATGTGAGGCTGAATTGTGTCTTGGTCTTTAGCTTGGTTCCAGGCACAAAACCTTTTCCATTTGTCCGAGTAAGCCTTCCTGGTGCTTGGCCTCCTGGCTTCCAGAATAACATCCAGAATTGCTTGGGAAAGAGGAGCTGGTTGTATGTTTAGTTGATTTGCCATGCAGCCAGATTTAAAGTTTTGAGCTGGCTGTGAAGAATCTGATTGTTTTGTTGTGTGAGCAAATGGGGGATTTGAGGCAATATCCATGGTGGGCTGTGGGCCATATTTCTCAATAGTGGGTACCAGTGCTGGCATGGCCAGTCTGGGGCTATGAGAATCAGTCGTGGTCTCTCCTTTTTGATTTTCAGAAGAACCTTTGTGAGGAGAGGCAATGGAGGGAAGGCATATACTGTCAGGTTTTTCCAACAGAAAGAGAGTGCGTCCACTTTCCAAGCTTGATGGTGAAATGTCCTTGTACAAAATTTTGTTAGTTGATAGTTTTAAGGACTGGTAAACAGGTCTATGTCTGGAAGGCCCCATTTTTGAGTTATCATTGCAAATATTTGTGGATCTAGTTTCCACATCCTTGATGTTTCTGCTGAGGTCGTCTGCCAATGTGTTCTTCTGTCCTGGCAGGAATTGAGCTTGCAACTGAACTTGGTAAGCCAGAACTGTGTTCCATAAGATCATTGCTTGCCTGCATAGAGGGTAGGAATGTGTATCCCTTGTTTGTTTATGTACCACATTACTGTGGTGTTGTCCGTCTTTATTGCAAGTTGTCCTGGATGTAACAGATCCTTGAAGGCTGTCAGAGATTTCTGTACAGCTAGCATCTCTTTTTGATTTATGTGCAGATTTCTTTGATCTGCAGTCCACAGGCTTTGAATGCATTGTCCTGCCATGTGTGCCCCCCAGGCATAATCTGAAGCATCTGTTGTGATAGTTTGCCTGGCTGGGGGCAAGGTGAAAGGCTGACCCTTGTTGAGGTGACATGCCTGTGACCACCATAGAAATTCCTGTTGTAGGCAGGGAATGAGAGATATCATTGAGTCCAAGCTGTGGCTGTGTTGAGACCATACGCTTTTTAGGTACCACTGTAATTTCCACATATGCAGCTTTGCAAATGGTATTATTAGTATGCAAGATGCCATGAAGCCCAAAGCCTGCAGAAATTTTCTTGCAGTTAATTGGGTCTTTGTTGCCATTGTCCTGAAATAATGAGTCAGTTGTAGTTGCTTGTCTGGCGTAAGATAAGCCTTCTGGGCTGTTGTATCCAAGCTGGCACCCAGGAATGTCATTTTTTGTGAAGGTACTAGTTTTGACTTCTTTTCGTTTACTGTGTACCCCAGGCAGTTTAGTAGACGCTTTACAAAGGCCAGATGATGTAGGAAAATGTCTTTGCTTTCTGCTTGGATGAGGCAGTCATCCAGGTATGGATATATTTGAATTCCTTCTTTGTCTGCAGTATGCAATTACTGGTGCCAGGTATTTTGTGAAGACTCTGGGCACAGTAGATAAGCCAAAGGGTAGTGCAGAGAATTGGTAATGGGTTGAACCTGCAATGAAACGGAGGTATCTTCTGCAACTTTGTCTGATTGGGACATGCAGGTATGCTTCCTTGAGGTCCAACGTTACTAGCCATGCTTCCTTGCCCAACATGGGAAGTAGCTGCTGTAGAGTTAGCATCTTGAATTTGGGTACTTATAAGTAAGTGTTTGGAATTGAAAGGTCCAGAATTGGTCTCCAGGCATTGTCCTTTCTGGGCACTAGAAAGTCTTGAATAAAATCCTTGGCCTTGCTCTCGAGTAGGTACCAGTTGAATGGCTCTCATGTCCATGAGAGCTGTAAGTGCCTCTGCCCATTGATTTTGTGGCAGGTTTGGCATTCCTCTTTTCATTGGCAAGGTGTGAAAGTGGAATCTGTATCCTCATGAAATTATGTCTAGGACCCATTTGTCCTGTGTGACACTGTGCCAGTTGTCTGCAAAAAGTGCGAGTTTTCCCCCCAAGGGGGCTGCCAAGAGAGTATTGCTTGGCCAGATGAGGTGCAAGTCATTGAGTTTGCCTTCTGGTGGATTGAGGCCTGTCTTCTCCTCCCTTCTGTGTTGTAGTGCCCCATTGGCGAGGCTTATACTGGGCTTGTGGTTGGGCGTCTGTATTTACCCCTCTGTGGTCTGTCAGTAGCTGGAAAGGACCAATTTTTTGTTGGCCAGTTTCTGCTGAAGCGAGGGAGTTGTACCTGTAGGAAACCCTTGACTGTCTGCATAGATTTTGCCTTATCCTCCATTTTCTTTAAAACTTCTTCTGCTTTAACTCCAAAAAGCACATCCTGCTATAAGGGAGCATCTAGTAATTTTGCTTTAACATGATCAGGCAGAGTTTGTTCCTTTAACCAAGCATGCCTACGTATAACAGGAACCAGTGACAGCTGCTCTGCAGGAGGCCTCCAAAGAATCAAACCTACATTGTAAGGTATGTTTGCCCACCTGCACAGTGGCGTGCAACAGATCCTGTACTTCTTTCAATTCAGATTGTTGAAGGAGAGTGGTTATTCTTTGCTTTAACTGAGAGATTAGGAATTGCTGATATTTAAGCATGTGAAATTGGCAATTCAGTGCCCTCATAGCTAGTGTGGCTGAGGTGTAAACCTTTTTCCCCCACCTGTCTAGTGCTCTGGAATCCCTCTCAGAAGGTACTGGGTTTTTAGCCATAGAAGCCTTAGCCCCCTTGGGACCCTGGGAGATAGTCTCTGGGTCAGCTGCAGGGCTTTTGTAAAGACATTTGTGGGAATCAGGCACTCTATAGTACCTGTCAGGCTTAGCCGGAGCAGGAGGTAGAGAGTCTGGGTTCAAACTGGATTCTAAATAAACATCATCCACAATGTCCAAAACTGGTGGGATGGCAAGTGGTCTGTGCTGGGGGAGTAAAAGAAACTCTCTGAGCCTTTCCTTCGAGTCAGAGTAGTCCTGACCTTCCCAGTGAAAATAGTCCTGACCTTCCCAGTGAAAATGTTCCCTCATAGTGTGTAAATTTTCCACAAAGGAGTAGTCTTCAGAAGGAGAAGCTGAGGGAATAGAGTCCTCAGCATCAGAATCTTCATAAGGAGAGAAGAAATAATCTTGGTCCTCAGAGGAGTCTGAAGAAATGGACAGTTGTTCACAGGATGCATTATCTTCCTCTTGTCTAGGCCTTTTGTCAGGAGGGGGCTGGGAACCCCTGATTAAAGAAATCAAATCTTCAGCCATTTTGAGCATCTGTTTCTTAGGCATGGGGCCTTGAACAGGAGACTGAAGTGCAGTCCTTTTAGATTTAGTAGGAGTCTTCAACTTAGAAAACGTTTTAATGGTGAGAAGCAATGTCATCGGAAGGGCCTGAACTAAATGGCTGCATAGGCCTGGTGCCTTCCGCCAAAATTTCTGTAGCGGTCTTGAGTTCCAGATCTGTGGTAGTCAGGGGCTGCATCGGAGCCTCACTGAGGACCCTCGGAGTCTAGCTTAGGCCTGGGCTGTCTGTCCTTATCCGCATGGTGTAGTTAAATTTCGCCTAGGCAAGATATGCAATAAGAATGAAAATCCTTATGAGGTATTTGCTTCCCACAAGAAATACAATTTTTAACTTTTTCTGACATCGGTCTGAGGCAAGAAAAATTTCCCCAACTGGGTACTTAGCTTTATAGAAGACTTCGGTCTGAAAGAATTCCGACCCGGCGCGGAACCGCCGCATTACAGGATAACCCAAGTGTGATGACTGCAGCAGGGTAACACGATGAAAATCTTCATTTTTCTTACTTTAAAGGCACTTTAACTTGTATTTGATCTAAAGTAATTTAAGTGAATGATGTTCAGTCAAATTTGCCACAACAACACTTATGACTAAACTAGTCTGGACTCGGACTACAGGCTAGATAATGTAATATCAGCTACTCAACATGCTAAAACTTCCAAATGTGTTACATTATGTTAAGGGGCTGTGGCAGGAGAGAGGCTTGCCTGCTGATGGTTTGTAATTCTGAGTACTGAAATTCACTGAAATGTGTTTCACTCAGCTGTAGCAAAACTGTATATTTTAGTAACAATGCGCCCTCAATAAATCTAATCTATTTTTCCAGTGAAAACATTTTTTAAAGCAACCTTTTTATATATTGGAAAAAATAAGTCCCTGGGTCTACTTCTGACTGACTTTATACAAGACATGGTGTACACAACAGGAGATCTTACTGTCATGCAAAAGACCACCATGGCATACAAAATTAATTGAAATCTAAATCTAAATGTTTCTGCAAGGGAATGTAGTCCTAACATCCCAAAAGTAGGGGCTCTGCCCTTAAATACCCCCAATTGCTATCTATCTATATATTATCTATATATACATACCACTTCTAAAGTAGTACTGACTTGCAGAAAAGTAAAGAAATATATTCACATTCTTGCGAATTACTGCAATCTTGGAGGGGTAATGGGGACATCACCTTCCAACATCACAGTGTGCGGGAAATACAGCAACTCTGCTAAAGTGCCTTAAAACTACATATACCCCTGGTTGGGGGTTGGCATAATTGTTAAGGTATTTACCTCACAAACAAAAAGAACAGGGTTTGATTATCACCAAGGGAAATTAGTCTTAAAATTGTCCACAAGAGCAGCTAGTCTAGGACTTACCTATGAACCTATATACATATTTTTTTTTTATTTATAGTCACTTATCTGTGGCAATGTGACAGTTTGGTCAATATGATGAGCTTTGAGAATTTTGTTGTCAGTCACATAAAGCAGAATATATTCCTCTGCTTTTATTTTTTTTCCCAACTTAAGTTCATATAACCAAATTAAGATAATCTAGTGGTTTAAATCAAACATTTTATGTGTAAAGATCAAAGCTAAGGGTACTCAGGTTCTGCTCTCCTTACAAATAATGTTCCTTTCCATGTGCTGAAAATGTCTGGTACATATACTGTTGTGTATTACTGCCTGATAAACAATATGTCCCATAAACATTTTGATATCTATTACATGCAGCTGAACTCTGCCAGTGTACAATGCAAAGCTATTATTTCATAGGAAGTGTTAACCTTATTGAAGATCATGCTGTATCTTCACTGTACCTTAAATCGAATGAACCTTCTTTTCCAAGAATGAATACCGGAGAGATAAATTTGCCGCAAAGCTTCATGACTAAGCCTCAGGTCAATACCATCTGGAGTTACTGTAAACTGGAAGGCCACTGCTTGGTGAGCTTCCGCCATTTTCTACTTTGGTTCTGTAAAGACAAAACAATAACAACTCATATGAGGCCCTGTAATCTCATATTTGTATTCTACTGATCGACTGCATTTACTGACATGAGGAAGACACAGTGGGACCTGGACAAAAACACTTCACTATAAACACCAAGAAGGGTTGGCAGACTGGTAAGACTCAAAGACACAAACAATTTTCATTAGTAATTACAAAAATTCAGTATCAAGTGGGAAATCAAGGTTACTGAAAAATATATATCAATCCAATTATTACTAGAAGATTTTTATTACTGCAAACACTTTACATTTACACACTGTGTAGGAGACAGAAGGTTAAATGCCACAGGTGCTACATGTATTTCACATGTTACAGAAGGGCTTGAAAGGGAGCCAAAGTAGGGAGGCAGGCAATGTAAAGAGCTTGGGGAGATTCAACTCACAGTACAGAATAACAAAGGATAGGTTCTGTGGAAAAGCATGATTCATGTAATCCAAAAAGGTACATGAACTAGCACTAAACACCTGTCTTACATTTTGGGTTGTAAGTTTTTATGATGAGACAGCTTCAGCTATTAGTGGGAAGGCTGTTTCATATGAGAAGGGCTAAGGAGTTGGAGACACTAATGCCAGTTTCATTCTTGTTTTGGAAACTCATAACAAAAGGAAATTTACCATTGTAAAGGTTGATTTGAGAAGGCACCACTGATAAGCTGTTCCTTCTAGGCGCTAATGCAGTAATCTATGAGCCATACAAAGTTGCAGATATCAAAGCCAGTGCTTAACAGCAAGTATGTACATGAGATAACCAGTGATTGGACCATGAGTCATGGCCTACACTCAGATTTCATCTACATGTAAGTAGCATCAGGCCTCTTGAATTCACCAAGCAGAGTGCTCAGTACAACATGGCCATATAACAGCAGCTCTGTAGCACAGAGGGATAAAGCCCCAAATATGCCATAGAAAACCTGAGTACAAAAAGCAGATGGGGCACCTGTAGAAATTGCCATGGGCTGAATGGAAGTGAACTGTCGCCGACTGGTTACCCATCTTAGGGGGACGGAGATAGCACTGGCTCTCCACATGGATGATACTTAGCTAGAGCACTAGTTGTCTACCCCAGGAACCTCAGGTCTATGGAATCTGTGCTATGTGCAATCAACTCTGTGAGCAGAAGGAAACCTTCAGAGGACAGCTATGGTAGAGCTCAAAACAGCCACTGCAGGGAAAGGGGATTACTCTGCTGAAAAATAGTGCAGGCAACACCACTGGACCAGCAAGGCTCGCCTGCTCCCTACCATCCCACTCAATCCTCAAGTGGCTGAGCTCATGGGGAATTGCCAGGAAGGGACAATGGGCTTTTAATCTACTGAGGAATTCCTACCTCCTGCAACTGCGAAACAAATGGGCTGACAGTGTACAGATAGAAGAGCCACTGTGCTCAGACCCACAAGGGAAGTGGTGAAAAAAGAGAAAGAAAAAAACAGGCCAACCTTTCTGTGCAGTGCGGAATTATCTAACTGTTCTGAGAGAAAATGAGCTGCCAATCTAGATTACTGAAGCTAGGTTTTGTTTCAATTAGCTCACCTTTCGATACACAGATTTGAATATAGATTGATCTTTTCTTACCAATATTTGGTATCACAAAAAAGACTGCCTTAGTTTTTGAAGCAGTTAAGATTAGCATCTTGCTTACAAGCAAAATTTTCCAGACAGGCAAAGCCACCCTTTAGTTGTCCATGGATGTTAGTTAAAAAGAGAGAAAATCGAGGAGGACAGGATGGAGCAGGACTGGCAAAATCAGGTCCCCAAAACATGCTACATCAAATGCTGGGCTGTACAGAGTGAAGAAAAGAAATATTTTGGTTGTGTCAAATTACCCAAGTATTTCCCTGCTTTCAAGATGCTGCAGACTTAAAGTTAGTTGCAGTGGGTAATGGGATTATGGGGTACAACATGCAAAAGGAGAAGTATGCCAAGGACAGCTGATGGCATACCTGATTTTACTAAGTACTATGTTTTAAATTTAATTGAGGGCAATTTTTACAAGAAAAATACACAACATCTAGAAGAATTCATAAGAATATCTACTATATATGGCACAAAGAAGATGTGTCCATATTTTACAGCCACAAATTAGCTTTGTCCATTTCCTAGACAGCACCCCTGCCTGCTTTTAGTTGTTTGACAACAGTGATGAACTGTGCAGCAGCAGCAATGTCAAACTGCACAGTCCATTTACACAAAGCCTCTCAATTTACTTTCTATATGCTGAGTGTTTTCAGTAATTGCTGTCAGAGTTTGCTTTTTATCTAGAACCTTAAGGAAATACACTATACTCTGCAGTTGTGCTGTTGTTTAGGAATGCAGTGCAAACTAGTAATGTGATGTTGTTTAAGGTTAATTAGTTGATACAAATATTTTAAGTATGCTAAAAATTAAAAAAATCTTCTATCTTAAGAAAACCCACAAAACAAATGCTCTGGACTCAGTACTCCTCCTTACATAACAAACACACAACAGGTAAGGGACTTGGTAACAAGATATATGCAAGTAAGTTTATGTATTGTATGCAAAGATCTTACTGAAGAAGGGCATCTGAGTGAGTGACTGATATTGCTGACACTTAAAAGGTCAGCAGTGTTATTCAATAACATAGATCTGCAAGAGCTGCTGGAAAAAGTTTTAGACAAAACCTTTACCTGTGAGCAAACACACAAAACCTACAGTTATTTACTTCAAAAACTGGATTACCACACTTAGCAAATTCTTAGTACACTTCTAGAAGCCTTAAGCTTTACTCAGTCAAGAGTCTCCACAAGGAAGAGGTGGAGCAGGCCGTGCCTCACTATTCATCCTCTCCTCCCAGCCTGCTCCAACTGATACCCATGCTACTAATCACTGTTTACTGACTGACCCTTGGCAAGTCACTTAACCAGACAACGTCTTGAGCCACTGGGACATTGGGCTAGGCTCCTAAAACAGTCTCCTGAACTGTATGTCTATTAAGTGCCTATGAACCGAAGTACTTTATGTAATAATAACAGTGAAGAGCACTGACCTGTAATATAAATATGATGCTACCAAACCCTGTCAATGATCAAACAGGGATAAAGATATCTTGAATAAAACCCAGAACTTACTGACAATACAACAGTACTTGAAGATTTCAACTACCTGAAAATTTAAAAAGCAAACCATAAATAAATACAACCAACTAGTACATGACTTTGTAATCAAAGCAATATAGAGCAAACTAACAAAGAACCTCCAATGGGTAACAACATCCATGACATTTTATTAAAAATCTGCAATTCTTGGGCTTTCCTCCTGATACTTCTCTATCACAGTCTTATGGTAACACCATTCTTTTCAAACTAAGAATTGGGAAAAGTACAAACAAAAATAAATCCACTTTCCTAGACTTCTCAAATAGGAACTCCACTGCTACAAGTTTAATTCCTATTACAGACATCAACATCCTAAATAAAATGTACAGAACATGAAAAAAAAGATTACTATACTAAAGCTATTTTAACATACAAAATAAAACTGTGTAAAATGTAAAGAGAGCGAGATAAATTACATCAACTTCTGCAAACACATATACCACAAAATTATAGACAGCACACTAAACAAAAGGAATATAAAAAGACACTATTCATCATTCAACAAAACTTTATTCTTATTCTCCAGAAGCCAATGATAAGCAAAATTCAATTCACAATTACTGGAATTACTGAATCATTTCAATATAATTCTGAAATTACTTTAGTATGGAATTCATGCAAAAAAATATATGTGTACTGTCAATTCCTATTTCATGTGGAATAGCTGTAAACAGGGAGTCTACATCAAGAGTGATGAAATAAGAATCACCTTCAAGTATTTCTTCTGGCTGTGGTTTTTTTTTTTTGCACGAATACTCAAATTGCGGTGGTGATGCTGCGGTAGCGTTGTCGCCTCACAGTAAGACGTTGTCCTGTTCGATTCTCAGCTAAAGCGTCTTCTGTGTGGAGACATGCGTGAAAGGGCGTACCTTCGTTGAAGGTTGTGCATCAGGGCTGGCAACTCGGCAAGCAAAAATCTAATGCCAATCATTAGCGGACCGGAGTTCCGCTGTGGCGACCCCTAACCGGGAAAAGCTAAAAGACACAACAACTCAAATTGTACAACAGAAAAGATTGATCTTAAACGTGATCTGTTATGACTGGCACTAGAAAATAACATTTATCAGTCAAACGAGTATTTTTCATCAAATCCCAGGTGTAGCAATGGGAACACCTGTTGCTAACATGTATGCAAATACAGTAATGTATATCTTATATATGGGAAGAGAAATGCATCTTATCTACACAAAAGAAATTTCAAGATCAGATAGGTTTTTACAAGAGGTTTGTGGATGATTTTATTCTTCGGAATTGAGATCAATCAGATTTTGTAAATTTCTTTGCATATATATCTAATACAACTACTTTTTTGAAGTTTAAATATGAGAGTTCATCTAGTAGGATTGCTTAGCTGTACGTAATGTTACTTAAGGATGTGGCTGGGAATACTGAAACTGAATTATACAGGAAATCTGTGAAAATAAATAGTTACCTGCACCGCACAAGTATGCAGCCACCATTTATATTTAAAAATATTGTTAAACCAGATGCATAGGGCAGCCAGATTACATAATCTTGATTCTAATATGGCTAACAACTGGATAATATGGCTAGCACAATAAACAGACTGTTCCTTGCAGTGGTTTCCAGTGCTTTATTTTGTTCAATTTCAGATTCTTTGGAGTTACTGGATTCACTGTCGTTTTGCTGTTTTATAAATTGCACGTTATATAGTAAAGCAATTTTTAGTTATTGTACGTGATAGATACTAAAGTAAACAAGTGCTGTTTTTCTTCTTTTTTAGTTTTAAGGCATTGCAATGTAAAATGAGAAGAAAGGCTGGACAAAATCATGGTCAAGTTGAAAAAACTTCTCATTATGCAACCTACTTACTGTCTATACTGCAAACCGGTACCTACGATCTAGTGAAAAATCTCTCCTCTCCATCACCAAGGCCAACAATAATGCAGGGAAAGCACTCTACTCCCACACCGTTGCCAGAAATTGGAATTCTCTTCCCCTATCTGTGTCCACTACCCCCTCCACATCCATATTTAAAAACTCCCTCAAATCGCATATTCTTAGTACCTGGTTGTGCCCTTGCATCACATAACCCTACCCACACTGCTATTAACTCCCCAAACTCCTCTATGATCACATGCTGGATCTCTGATGCCCTGTAGGCTTGGTCATCTAAAAGGGTAGTTTTAACTGTAGAATCTTACTTTATATATTTTCTTTTCTTACTAATGTATAAATTGACATTGTCTTTTTACCTATGTTCGACATCTTCTTTTACCTGGAGTGTTTTATTAATTTCTTGCTATATTACAATGCTCAGCATACATGATGTATACCCTGTTTTGTGTATTATGCTGGATATACTGTATTTGTATAACTTGATGCCAGAGCGTTTCTCCCCGGGCCTCCGCTGAAAATGGACCTGGTCCAGTCAGAATTTCCCGGATAACAAATGTAAAATAAATAAATAAGTTAATATGCTGTAATGTTGGGGATTGCCAAGGTGGGTGTTGGGGTATAAAAGTGCACATAATATATGAAGAGTTCATATGTTTTCTCTTACTTTTGCATGGGTGAATGTCTAGATTAAGGCCCTTGACTTAATCCAATAAGTTTCTGTGTAAGCAAGGAAATAAAAGAACACCGAATGTAATGAAAGTTTTCCTTTAGCAAACACTTGTTCAGTGTGAGTTGAGAAGTCTGCAGTTGAGGGCAGCTGTACATTTTATGTTTCCATGGAGACAAGAGGACTACAGAGCTAGGCTATAAAAGCTAGTGCACTTTTTTAAAGCTAACAGTTAACGTTTTCTGAAAGCATTCAAGCTGTGTTTCACATCTGGGAGTGGAATAAAGATAAGACAAAACAGACATCAATTAGTTTAAGTAAGAACATAGGCTGTAACATGTATAGCATGGATAACCTAATTGTAGAGGTTAGGTAATGCCTATGTGTTCAGCTGCCATTTTCAGACAACTATTCTAACTGGAAGGGTTAAACTTAATTATTTGAATATGTACACAGTTTTGAGTGTTTGTTTTTAACTTATTTAAGTTATAGGAGTATTCTGAGATTTTGTTCCTTTGGGAGGAGGATTTCCATTAAAACAAAAACTCTTAAGAATGTGACAACAACTGTTCAAAAGATTAACTAGCCAAACATTATTGGTTAAAAATAACAGAAAAGCTGGAAACAGAAATTTTAAAAAACTGTCATATATAATAGGTGGGAATAATAATGTCTTATCATAATGGCTATGCTAGCCATATTATTTTGGAACATGAATGGCCTCACAGCTACAAACAAAAATGGGCAGAGTTTTGAATTATACTAAAAAATGCAGAGTGCAAACAACAGAGCTACAGGAGACAATTTTGTAAAGACGTGAACATGAGAATTTGACAAAGAAATGATTTTAGGAAGGATGCTCAGCACAGTATCAGAGACAAAGGAAAAGGGGAGTACTTAATACTAATTGCTACAGGAGCTTCAAAAGTGACAGAAGAGGAAAAAAAGATAATGGTAATTTGTGGTTGTAAGGGGATACTGGTAAGGGATGAAGACTGCAATGGTATGTATTTATGTTCCACCTAAAACTGCTATTATGGAGCTTAAGAAATTCTTGGGAGAAATTACCAGATTTAGCAGGGAATGCAACTTATAGGTGGGGACTATAATTTGATGTGCAACAGTGAGGAAGTATCTGGGGCACCTAGAAGGGAAAATATAACAAAAGAGGTCAGACTTCAAAAGAAATTTATGAAAATATTTCAGATGTGAATTCAGCAGTAGGAACTTTAAAAAATTTTACATGATATTCTCCAAGGTACAATAACTAGGCTAGATTAGACAGAAATTACATTTCACAGGAACATGTCCATTTAATTGAAAGCTTCGACACATCCAATACTCATTTCAAATCATGTCCCAATAACAACGGAGATGCAAATGCAGGGTAAAGAAGTAAAACTGAGACACTGGCACCTGTTAAAAGGAGAGGCATTTAAGGAATGTGTAATGGAAATTTAGAGAGTTATTAGGGGAAGACAGAATATTCTTCATAAGATACAGCTAGTGAGTGGGATAAAATAAAAGTGGGGTATAAAAATAGGGAGACAAAAACGAAAAAGAGATCTGGTTAAGTAACAGGAATTATTAAGTATTGCAAAATATGAGGAATCTCAAAGAACAAGAAAAGGTGCAACTGCAGAGTGCTAGAGAGAAATAAGGGAGTATCTGGATACTATGCAAGAGAATAGAAAGATTGCTGTTAAGCATCTATTTTTTATAACTTCAGAGCACAAAAACTTTTATAACAACCACATAGACAACAAAAAGTACAAAATGTTACTGCCAAACTTAGAGAGTCTATAAAGAAGAAAAAATAACAAGAGATCCTGCAGAGATATTAGAGAGATTTCAGAAATTTTATGAAAATTTGTATAAAGCGGAGAAATGAGGAAATCAAGAAAAAGCACAAATGGAAATATTTATGAAAGACTTAATTATGCAAAGGTTAGAGGTAAAAGAGGCTCAACAATTAACAGGACAGGAGGAGAACAGATAAAACAGTAATGCACAATCAATCTGCAGGAAAGTCTTCATGAAGAGATGGTATTTCTGTGGAACTTTGGAAGCTAAGAGGGAAGTAAGTGTTAAAGAACTGGAAGATTTTGTATAACAGTATTTTAAAAGGAGGGAAGCACCAACATGCTAGAAGAAAGCTGTGGTGGCTTTAATACCTAAAGGTAGTAAAGACTCAACAGACCCAGCTTCAAATTTGGACCATTTCAATTTAAAAACATATTTGTTTGTCTACAATAGCTAAAAGAATGGCAAAGGTGTTGCCAAAGCTGATATATATGGATAAATGTGGTTTTGTGGAGGCGAGGAAAACATTTTACAACATTAATACAATGATGATCCAGAGGCAAGCAAAGTATAAGAAAATAATCAGTCTTGTTTTTGGGTCATGACGCAGGCAAAGCATTCATTACGACTAAGCTGTTTTTTTTATGAGGAGGGAAATGGAAGCATTTGCATGCCCTGATACAATAATAAGGTCAATTAGGAGGATATATGAGGTATCAGAGGCAAAAATTAAAATGGAAGGCTTCCTGTCTGACAAGTTGTGCCTGAACGGAGGAACCAGGCAGGAGTGTCGTCTTTTCCTTTTATTTGCTTTATATTTAGAGCCACTGGCAAAGAAAATAAGGGACTCAGATATTCAATTATATAACTGGTACAGTAATGAAGAAAAGCTGGTTTTACTTGCAGACAATGTTACTTTGTACTTGACAAAACCAGAAAAAAACATCTCATTGTTGTGGAACATCTTCAGACAGCTTCATGACTTTTTGGGATACAAAATTAATGAAGATAAAACAAAGACTATAGCTGTAAACTATGTACCCACACATGAAATGGTCCAGCAATACCCATATTTATGGGGATACTATAAAATGAAGTACTTAGAAGTACGGATCAAAAATGATTCTGTTATGGCAGCTAAGAATATGTGGGAAAAGACTAAATAAAAGATGATACAACAATTGAAAAAGTGAAATCTCTTTTGTTTATGTATATGGATAGCAAGATACAAGCTGTGGAAATGTTTTAATCCCTTCAGTTTTATTTACAGACCAGTTATATTTTTATAATCCAGAGGAAAAGTTGTAAGCAATAATGGATAGAGTTGAAGGAATTTATCTGGGAGGAGATGAGAATACGCGTCAAGTGGGATAAGCTGATCCCTCCAAAAGGAGAAGGTGGTTTATGACTACCTGATTTGAAGGGAAATTTCAAAGCTACACAGTTAAGCCTCATATACATAACATAAGCAGAAAGTTATAATTCAAAGTGGAAAGGGAGTATGATAAAATGGGGAAATTCGAGAATAAAAATAAGACAGTGGAATTCTGGGTGCAGATCCCTAAGGAGAACAGCATCCATACAGAAAGGAGATTTAGTTGACAGGGATGACTGCAACTGGGAGTAAACATAATAGGCAAGGGGGAGGTGGAATTTATAGGAGAATACTGGCAAAGGAACAAAGGTACTAGGAGCAAATAGCTATACAGGGAAAGGTAATAAAACAGTAAGAGACCATGAAGACATTTGGACTGCAGGCTAAAGACTGCATTCCATATAAGGGACATATATCAGTCAGAAATTCAAACTGAGAGACAAAGAGAAGGGGACAAGTGACAAGGGAATCCAAAGTAAAAGACCTGCTGTGGTAGGCTTTTTTAGCTGACTCTAGAATATGAACTGCTGTTTAAAAAGGGACAATCAGTAGTGCATCAAAATATTGCATAAAAACTGCAGGAATCAATCACAGAAAGACGGAAAAGATTGGGAAGAGAGATTGGATGAGCAATTTAGAAGGAAACAATGGAAGGACATATGTATGACTCCCACTTGGGCAAATATGTCTACAAGACATATGATTTTTGCTTGGAAGTGTTTGCATAAGTATTTTTATACCCTAACCAGACTCCTTAGATTTTTTTTTCCCTCTATTAGAAGGCAAACGTTAGAGGTGTGACAGGGAAGAAAGACGTAACTGGGGACATGTTTTGAGTGTGTAATAAGTTGTCAAGACTTCAAAAATTTGCTAGAGTACTCTTGCCAAAAATATTGCGAGAGCAAATGGATGTAACAAAAGAAATTATTTTTTGAGCTGGGCTACAAGATTTGAAATGCCTAGACATCTAATCCAACTGTACCTGAAGTACTGAAATTGGAACAGAGATAAAAGAACTGGAAGTAAGATCTTTAGGAAAGGGTAGGAGCAAATTATATAAGAAAAATGAGTATTGTGGAAACAATACATGCAAAATAATATTTTGGAGGATGACTACAGTTCGATGAAAGGCAAGAATTGAGCAATGTAATGTTGGACTGATGACAGTTGCATAAAAATGTGATGCACAATGTTTGTAACCAGTAACATGTTAATATGGTTTCTTTTATTTTATAAAGATGCAGGTTTGCCTATGCCTTAAATGACAATTCAATAAAGGCGTTAAAAAAAGAATTTAAATGTAGCTCAGTAATCAAGATGTCCCCCTTCATACTGCCAAGGAAACTACAAAAAATTGTGGTTATACCCACAAAAACAAAAATACAGCACTCCATTAAACAAGTACAAATTTAGACAATCCATTCAACCCTATCACATCTGTTTATGGCTTTGGATAGATCCAGTATCACATTTTAAGACCTTTTTATATAAATTAAACTTGTATGTAAACCAGCTACACTGAACAAACAATTATTCAATTATTCTACAAAGAGCTTTTTTAATCATTTAAAGTTTTTATCCCCATAAAGTTTAAAACATCATTTGTACACACTGTATGCTTTTTAAATTAAAGAGCATAGCACCATTCTCTCTCTTTCTAGTTGAATTTTCTACACTTTAAAATAAATTTTGCTTCTAACTCTCTTTGATATACATGTGCAATACTTGAATGTGAGTGTTGTGTCTATTTTATATATGCATACCCACATACATACTATATCTTTTATATATATATATATATATATATATATATATATATATATATATATATATATAGACACATATACACACACACATATATGTATATATATATATATATATATATATATATATATATATATATATATACACACACACACACACACACATATACACATGTATATATATATATATATATATATATATATATATATATATATATATATACACACACGCACACAGATATACACATATCAGTTTTATAGATGGATACACACACACACACACGTGAACATATTTCCTATCTAAATTCAACTTATCAAAAATCAACTTACCTAAACAAGAACATCTCAAAAAAACAAAAACACTCACACACACACACACACACACACACACACACACACACACGTGAACACATTTCTTATCTAAATTCAACTTATCAAAAATCAACTTACCTAAAGAAGAACATCTAAAAAAAACAAAAACAAATGTTTTTGTACAGTGTAAAATTATTTTTCACTGGTATGAGCAGAGGTACAAGTAACAGTGCAGTTTGCTTTATTACCATGTGTTGGATTGTGCGAGCTGGTAGTGCTCTTCCATGATTTTTTTTTATCTTTGCTTCTCTGTATTTGGACTGTGAAGCTGCTATATAAAAGTTAAGGGAGGTGTGGGGGTGGAGCTCCCAAATGAGGGATGTAGGATGCTTGCCCCTACAAATTTTTTATTTTTTTTTTAATGTTGCTGGTTTAGATAAGTTCATTTTTGATACACGGAGTTTAGATAAAAGTAGTGCACCAGTGCACGCATGCACACACACACACTTGCCATTTTAGCAGTTTAGCATGTCATTCTGTTGCTTCTACATGCAGACTGATATAAACACTCGCACACACTGGGTTGTTATCAGGTGAAATAAAGTCTAAATTACAGCAATCTATTTTTATTTCCACTTTTTCCAATACATGCTCATGTGTGCAAAACCACAAACACGCACAGTTAATAAATCAGATCAGTGGTCAGCTGCTTTCACATAAAGTGCCTCCCCAACCTGCCTTACCCTGCCAAAACAGCAACTTTCTAGCTAGGTGCATCCCTGAACATCACAGTGATCAAATGGAAGAAATTCTGATGAAAGTAACGTGTTTCATACTTGTTCATCTCACGCAAGCATCCAACGCCACACACACCACCACTAACAAGCAATATCAACATTCAGCTATTTTGGCATACAGACTGCATTGCCATCTTCAAAATAACCACTTTCTGAATGAGTGAACCACTGAAAGTGAAAGCAAACAATAAGGCACTTCAGCTTATTTCAAACACACACACATACACACACACACACACACACACACACACACACACACACACACACACACACACACACACACACACAGCTCTTGACAAAAAAGAATAACTGTATGTATCTTTTACACAGACAATGAAAATAGCCACATTCTGACTAGGTATACCTCTGATGTCTCACTGTAAACAAGTAAAAGAAGGAAAAGCAAAAGTAGCATATTTCAACTTGTTTCTCTTGGGCTGAAAGACTCCCCCTCCATGAACAACCATAATGGAGATTACTAAACAGTGATCAAACTATGTCCCTCACTTCCATAAGTACCCTACCTCTCTATCTCCTCCAAAACAACTAGCATGTTCTGACTGTGTATACTTCTGATGCATGTCATTGATCAAGTTAAACAAAAATAAAATAAGTAACGGCCATAGCAATCTATTTCAATTTGTTTCTGTCACATACATCCACTGCCAAAAATTAAACATAAACAAAAATAAAACAAACAAATGGTCAGCACGAATGAAAACCAGGATTTTATTTTATAAAATTACCAAATCACACTTAAAATAAAACTGATATAAAACCAAATGAAAGAGAATCGTTTTCATCTTAGGTAAATTCAAGACTTCATCAGATAAACTTTGTTTGCTTCCACTCAATTTAATACTCCCTCTTAAAGTCATACAATGCGTAGCAATCATTACGTTACCTGCCACTCCTCCTTCATTCCACATTACACTTAACATTTCACTTGAATGTATTTTTAAATATTTATACATATCAATCAATTAAAACAACAAAAACTAATATATTGAAATATTTCAGAAATATATGAAATAATAATAATAATCATAAAAGAAGAGGGTTTTGATATAAAACCCATTGTTGTCAGATGATATTACTGGGGCTAGTCTTTTATCATTTTAGACTTCAGCTTTAAAACCGGTGCAATGCTGGCTTGTTCACTGATCCCTGGCCAGCAACATGCATTCCAATATAGCTGCCAAAATATTTCTTTTACCTCCAAGAACTATTTCCAGGGACCTCCCCCCAGGTCTGGTCTGATTTGTTCCAATAACTGTGAACTTAAATGTGTGCCTTGAATATTCACTAATATGCCTACTGAGAGCATTAGTCATTTTACCCTCTTAATGTCTTGAAGATGCTCATAGATCCTTTCATGAATTTTTCTCTCCGTTTTCCCTACGTAACAATATTCACACTATTGACATATGTCTATATATACCAGAGCTCTACTGTCACAGTCTGTTCTTGTTTGTATCTTGTACTGCACTCAGCAGGATATCCCAATGTCTGGCCAGCATACCAAAGGCTTTACACCATCCCAGCACTTTATGTCAAATGTATGTCCTACATGCAAGGCATATGGTACATATGTGAAGTACAGATGTCTAATCCTTAGAACTTCTTTGCTGCCAATCCAAAAACTACTTCTGAAGTTGGTCTATACACCATTCACAGAGCTGGTTCACCTGCTGAACCTCCTAAAGATAAGTGCCCTTTTGGGGTTCCTTCCTTTTTTTTCCTCCTTGTAGTTTGTGTTCATGTAATCCAGGAAGAGAAAATCTAAGTATGGAAGGCAGATTCCCATTAAATGATGACACAAGATGTGCCTTTTTTGTTTGTGTGCCATGAAGGACCTTACTCAGTGTGATATCTGTCAGAAGTTTGCTCCTAAGACACTCCACAGTCATCCATCATACTTTTCTATTTATTTGGAAAACCAAAAACTTAAGCTTTTAACTCAGGGTACCATAGCCAAATCTGCTTTGCCGAAAGTTCAGCCCCCTCTTAAGAAAAAAAAAAAGCTAAATAAGCACATACTGAATCTGTTGCTATCCAGCTTCCACAGGAGTCTCCCTCAGGATGGATGAAGATCATCACCATGTTCTTTTCATATCCTACCAGAATTAATTGCACCCTTGCACATTCTTGTATTCTTTATTCCCTGAGTGACTGCCATAGTATGTGTTGGAACATTTCTGATGAAAATCGCAAAAGACAGCATCTAAAATTCATGAACCCTACACTTGCAAAAAGTGGCAACGTTCTTGCTGTCCCCATATAATTCAAGTTGATGGTATTCTAATTTCAAATTAAACCTCCTAACTACCTTGGATCCACCAAGATCACCGATATCCATTCACTCCTGCAGTCAGATGCTGCTGTCTCTTTGAAGTTGTATTTGCCACATTCACACTAATACATATTCTTAATATCTGTTTTTTTTTTAGCTTTGGCGTGTAACTATAGGTGAGGCCTGAGGTATGAGACTTGTAAATGTTTCAATGACATTTTTGTTCTCTAGTTTGTTTGTTTTTTTTCTAGTTCTTCCACTTTCTGTCTTAACTGGACAGGTATTAACCTATGTGCTTCAATTGGGGGGTGGGGTACAGTTATAAGTTTTCCTGTGCCTTCAAATCTTCTTCTTCTCTTTCGGCTGTTCCCATGAGCGGTCACCACAGTGGATCATCCATTTCCATTTCTTCCTGTCTTCTGTATCTTGCTCTGTCACCACCTGCATGTACTCTCTCACCACATTCATAAACCTTAACTTAGGCCTTCCCCTTTTCCTCTTACCTGGCAGTTCCATCCTTAGCATCCTTTTCCCAATATACCCAGCATCCCTCCTCAGCATGTCCAAACCAACACAATCTCGCCTCTCTGACTTTGTCTCCATATCGCCCAACCTGAAATGACCCTCTAATATACTGATTCCTAATCCTGTCCATCCTTGTCATACCCAGTGCAAATCTTAACATCTTTAACTCTGGCACTTCCAGCTCTGACTCCTGCCTATTGTCTATGCAACTGTTTCCAACCAATACAACATAGGTGGTCTAACTACCCTCTTGTAGACCTTCCCTTTCACTGTTACTGGTACCCATCTGTCACAAATCACTCCTGACACTCTGCTCCACCCATTCCACCCAGCCTGTACTCTCTTCTTCATCTCTCTTCCACAGTCACCATTACTCTGAATTGCTGATCCCAAGTACTTAAACTCATCCGCCTTCACCAATTCTACTCCCTGCATCCTCAACATTCCCCTATCCTCCCTCTCATTCACACACATATATTCTGTCTTAGTCCTGCTGACCTTCATTCCCCTCCTCTCTAGAGCACATCTCTACCTCTCCAGGGTCTCCTCAACCTGGTCCCTACTCTCACAACAGATCACAATGTCATCTGCAAACATCATAATCCATGGGGCCTGATCTAGTCTGTCAACCTGTCCATCACCACTGCAAATAAGAAAGATTTATTGTGCCTTCAAATAAGTCACTGTAATCCATTATTACATTTCTTAGTCTTTTTCTCTTGTTTGTGTCACTGTTTATATTCATTTATCTCAATTCTCATGGCTTCTCCATGATGTTCTGATTTATACATGCACAATCCATATGTTTCTGCATACACAATACATTTACAACAAGCTGTGTAGCTAATAGTCAGCAGCACAACCAGGATCACAAGCAACAACACTACGTCAGTGTTAACAAAAACCCTTTCTTCCTACATTCATAAAGTACTCGAGGAAAAGGCTGAATGAACTATACTATTGTCTGTGGGTTTCTGAGATATACTGCCTGTTTCTGAATCTGAATGGAGACTGAGCTGTATATAGTGATCAGCAGATGAGCTAGAAAGCAACGTATATGCAGATACAAGTCTTGAGCTAAAACCTACAAAAACTAGGTAATTTTTTCACAGAGAATTATTTATAATTTGAGATAATGAATGAATGAACTGCAACATTTAAAATTGTTTTGACCTTTTCATTTTTAAAGAATGAAACAGTTCAAATTCATACAAAATGGCAAGGGTGAAAAGTGGGTATGGTTAAATACCAACAAAGTAACTGGAATCTCCTGTTGAACTGCAGCCTTGGTATGTCTCCCATTTTAGCAATCTGTTTTGGTAATATAAAATGCAAGTTTAGCAGGTCAGCATTTATAATTTTTACTTTTACTTGTACTATAAAGAAAGCAAACAAAAACTCTGTAAAAGCGATACAGTATGTAAATACTGAAATGGTTTGTCAGTAATCATCTAATTAGCACCTAAATAACTGACAGTAACGTCTTTAAAAGATTATGATTCAGTGCTACACAATTATTTTACTTCACAGTGACCACCATAGCCCCTTTAAGAACAAAACACCATTGTCCCTTCGAGAACTTATAACATTACCAGTTATCTTTTCCTTCGGGTAAATACCATCCAAATAACGAATATTACAATTGTAACTGCTTGTTACATTTTTACCAGTAAAAACTCATTTATTACAATTTATTTTTCGGATTCCTTTTATTTGCAAAAAAAAAACTGTTTTGGCTATATTACTGTAGTTAAAGTTCATTTTTGACTCCCTGACTTGTAATAATCTTTTATGTGAAGCTTTACCAAGTCATGTTTGTGTTGTTTTGCTGATAATTATAATGGAATCTGTGCTTCACTCTAAAGGACACGGACTAATAAAGGTAAAAATACAAGTTACTATAGAAGTTAATGATTTTAATTGCTGCCATTTTCTTTATTTACCCATGTGCAGTTTAAACAGACTGGGGTCATTACTGCTACTTTACTGTGAGTCACACCTACCGGTTCCCTCATTTCTTTAAAGTATCTTTCTATGCTACTACTACATGACAGTTCATTAAAACACAACTAACTACTAAGCTAAGAACCATTTTTTAATTTATGTTTAAAGGACTGCCACGCACTGCCAAAGTTTCAGTTAAATGTATACAAAGCAACAGATGGGAGACTGTTACCCTTACTGAATTATCACTACCAGTTCTACATTTATATACTGCCAAATTACTGCACAGCATTCTAATTTTAGGGCATTGCAGTTACTAAAACATAAGCTATTGATTGAAAAAAATAGTATTTTTAGGTTTTAATGGTTGCAACATGCTGTCAATGCCTCACTATTGACTTGCACGCATAACTATAAGCCCTTAAGAATAGGGTGGCAACTACTTGTCCAAAGAGCTCAGGGACTTCAGACCGAAGGGCTTATCACTAATTTAGCCCATTCATTACTACTAAAAAAGCTCTAGTATTTCTAGCTGAGATCAGAAACATACATTGATGGTTGTAGCTGTAGGTGTGGTGAGGTTGAGTGTGCAACCTTCTTGCAAGAATTCCTGAATAATTACTTAAGGACTACGCAATGTCATTACTTCAGTCATTAAAAATACAAATGAATAAATGAATGAATGACTTTACTGTCTTGTATTTTCCTGAAATGTCAGTTCTACATCATGGTGAAGGGCAGAGGAAAGTAAATGTGTATACTATGTTAAATAAACACATCAAAAATCTGCATTGCTTTAACTCCATGTGCATTGTACGTAAAGAGACTCATGC